>NC_134569.1:97793982-98093982 GCF_050947875.1 Dermacentor variabilis | reverse complement strand
TCATGAGAAAGTGCATACCAAAGAGCGGGAACAATACCAGCACCGCTCGTACCGCTTTCCTGTGACAAAAAAAGTAGCAAAATCTAAGTACCCCCTAAGCAAATTCTTTAACTGTGCAGCAAAAACTAGAGAACGTTAGGAGGCAAGGATGAAATGTAAATTTAGCTTTTGTCGTGTATTTAATCATAATCACCTATGAATGCGTGAGGTCGAGTTGGTGGGGCAGTTGATTGAGCATTCGAGCTGAAGCACTCAATCGACATGAACACAAGAACGTGACCCCTGTTTTGCGTTTCTTTATGTTCCTGACCATCCAGCGCTTCAACGGAAACAAACAACAACTATTTACCACTTAGTTTGGCCCATTGTACTTATGAGCGAACATATCCAGTGTTTGTGTTCACATAGCAGTACAAATCAAGTCGCCGCTTCCCATAGCCCCAAAGCAGAGAAGCAGAAGGCACGTAATCTGGAGTGTATTTTCTTGCTCAACAAGCTTCGCTGAACCACTAGATATTCTTCAGTGCGTTTTTTTTTCTGCAATCGTGAGATTTCTCGCCTAATTAAGAATAAGTCCTTTTTTTAGTGGTCTAGTATGCATCCTAGCATACGAACACTGTAAGCATGCCTGTTCATTTGGAAAGTGCACTCCCGTGGATGGCATAGAGATTCAGTGATATGCGCAGCAGATACGTATCACACATTTCAGTCAACACATATTTAGTGAAAGCCTAGCTAGGTTGGTCAGTGACTATAGAGCTACGCTGCTGGGAGCGAGGTAGCAGGTTCAATTCCTGGGCCTGGCGGTGCTGACAACGGGACGGAATGAGAAAATTCTCGCATAAACAGATTTCTCCGAGCACTGCGTGAGGCAGTTTGTTAAAAATAGTATCTAGCATGAAGTTACGGTGCTAAGCATAACCCAGGTATACTTCTTTGACTCCGAGCAACACGAACTATCTATGAAACGAACACATGTAGATAGGGCATAAATCGCATCATTAATAATTTTAGTCACGAAGTGGAAGATATAATACATGTTGTCCTTCTGAGTGGTCGTGCTTATTGAGGCTAAGAAAGCGCACACTGTCGAAGCCATCATTACAAAAGAAAGAGGCACCACTGATACATGATGTTGATAGCATCGTTCACACCCTCACTGGCAGGAAGCGAGATAGTTACGTTTCGGTATATTGGCCTTAGCACCGGTAACCTTCTTTGTAAAAAGCAGGCGCCGCTTAAGTTGTCCCTGCTGTGATACAGCGAAGACTGAAGTCAGAGCAGCCTCACATTGCTTATAACTCTGCGACATGAGACCAAAATGCTAGTTTACTGCAGCGTTTGGATGGAGGGCTAGCTTCTGCCAAGTGAAGGTACGCCATATACACGAGTTAAATCTCAACCGTCGTCTTCGACGCCCCGATGTTTGGACGTGCTGCGTGCGCGGACGTATGTCACGTCCGCGCGTAAATCAGCGTCCACTCTGAGAAGCCTCCCTGCTCGTTCGCTGTTTATTCAAGAGCGTGAATTTCCTCAGGGTCGCAGCACAACCAAAGGCACATTCCTCAAAAATAAATATATCAACATATATGGAATGACGTTCCGGAGTCCAGCGCTGGTACCTCGCTCGCGAAAGCCGAAGTGCATAGAAAACAAGCACGGAAGAAAAACAAGATGAATAACAAAAATAAAAACGGCGTAGTGCGTGTGAATAAGTACGTATGTAAGAGAAATATATTCGGACAGGTTACGTCAGTCTCTGAGCAAATAATCACGATTACCGTGCCTTTCGCATTTCCTGAAGAAGAAGCCTCGCGCTGAATGCCCAAGCATCAACATATGTGCTACCTTGTACTTTCTTTTTTTTTCTGTTTACATTTCCTTCAACTATGACCTTGGCTCTTTATACGGTTTCTCGAGAAGGCCTTTGCATTCTTCCTCGCCGGAATTTCTTACTTTCATTTTGCATAGCTTTGTACTAGCAAATCTTTGTCAATCGCTTGCGTAGTGTTGACATAATACAAATATTCAGTGCTCCATGAGGACTTCCGGATGGCTTACCGAAACTGGCTAGGTTCGCTGGCATGGGTGCTTCTGAGCTTTGTGACGAGGACGCGAATGATGTTGCAGAGGAAAACGAAGTTTGCCTGCGAAAGGAGAGGATGGTGAAAACACCACCAATTACTGAGGCTTAATGGCAAAATTTAGCAAGTAAATATCAGGCATGAACACTGAAACTTGATGAGCTAAGAATAACAATGCTTGTCATATTGCTGTAGTCGTATTTCTGAAAACAAAGAACTTTTACAACGCTCCATAGACGTTCACTTGCGCTTCTGTGACTTATGTGACTGTGGGACAGTATTGTTGGATTTATAATCGTGAGTTATATGTCTTTGGAGATACCTTGAACATAAAGGAACATGTATTGATTCCAATACATGAGAAAAAAAATGTAGGCAGTGATACTTGTGAAAAAAAGTTTACATGGTAATTATGGCACTTTTATGTGGTACTCAGATTAAACGCATATATACGAAGGTGATCTGCGTGCTGTATCTTAAACAAAAGGCCTGACACATATAATCTTGTCGGTTTTTACACATTTCCTGCAAACAAGAGCGCGTGCGCAAATGCTTATATTCTATTCTGTCCTTGGTGTCACTGAAACACACGGAGCTTCATATACCGCGTGTAATAAGAGGAATTTTTTTAGCGAAAAGAATTTTTTCTGAAGTGCTCGACTTAATTCAAGTGAGCTTGCCGGTAAAAAAAGCTTTGTAGCGTCATCAGGCGACCACCTTCCGGAGTAGAGGGGAGAGAGAGAGCAAATGATAAATGAAAGGTAGGGAGGTCAAGCATGACTGAGCCCGGTTGGCTACCCTACACTGGGAAAAGCGGACCGAAAGATTAAAAAAAATTAGTGTCACGGGGTTTGAGCAAGGCAGCAGCAGAGGACGTTCGCTTGTCAGTGGGGTCGGAGAAAGTTCAAGATACTGCCAGACTACACTTCTGTGATATGTTACTCATATGCTAGCCACCTTTCCGAGTGGAATTTCTAAGCGCGGCATAACAACTTATCGAAAACACGGAGATATTTCCTTCATTAGATGATGCTGACCTTCGCAGCTTTTTAATATTGCAATCCTCTCGAAGGGTTTTGACGGACATTAACCTCCTTGCCTTCGTTGCAGGAGATGGATAGCGGTTGACACACATTTCACTGAAAAGGCAAGCACCCGGCTTATGTGTTTTCGAGCATTGCACTCAATGCAGCCTAAGATTGATTCTCGGAAAGAGTAGTTGTGTATCTCGGAGGTGAAAGGCAGAAGTAAAACTTACGAATAGGCAGAAGAGACCCGGAGCCAGGGTAATCCAGTTGTATCCCTCTATGTTGTCCATCCAGCACCTGCAATCACGACAGAAAGCGAACTCGCAGCGCTGATGCGGTTCCTCACACGAGCCATTGCGTTCGAAATGAGCGCGCAAAGGGAAGTATCGATGGAAGGAAATCAAAGCCAACGTTAGCACATCAAAGAGCCAGCCAGAAGCAAGCCCAGGGCACGCAGAGCAAGCGTTCGTGCATAGGTGAAGTCCACAATGAAAAGGTCGAGCTCGGTTCCGTTGTAAGATACGGTGCCTACGAATTCATTAGTGCTCCATTCGGTGACTGATTATTAAAGCTGGTATCCTAATTTTTCATTACAAAAATATAAAAAATAAGACAGAGAATACAATATATGACGAAGAACATCATACTTCAAGGAAATTTAGTGCAGATTGCAGACTAATGAATTGATTGATTGATTTATAGGCTTAAGGTCTCGAACTAGCACTGGGCCTATTAGGGGAGCTTCGGATAGAGCGACTCCGCATTAATTTTAACCACGTATCGGGTTCACTAAGGTACACCCAGGTTCACTAAGGTACGCCTTAATCTATTTCAAAGAGACGCGTTCACGGTTCCTTAGAATTCCTGCGACATCTTGCGCGCCTGTTAGGTAGATGGCCAAGCATCCCGAAAATCACTCGGTAATTCAAATACATCCAGATCACTCGCACTGTGGCAATCGATGTTACGTGAAGTGTCTTGCAAGTAGTTAGTCAGCGGGCATCGTTTGAGGCTCTGCAAAGCGTTACTAGATGGGCAGACGTTTCTGAGTAAAGCGAGCCGTTGTTTTGTGACGCAAGTGTGCGTGTTACGACAGCACGCTAAGCAAGCCGACGCTATAGGGTATGGCGGCAATGACACGCCTACTGATATATCGTGATCTAAAAAAAGTACGAAAAATACGCCCTACAACACGTTCTGTTACAAACTTGGCCTATCCCACTGCCGGTGTAACCTGCGTGAAACTGTCGTGCTCTCGTTCTTTATAAGCGAAGTGCTGCTACGCTACGTGAAGGACCGTCACAAAGTTGCCCACTATTCGCGCTTTCCATTCCAGCGTCTGCGCCACGCGCGTACGCGCACGTGACTCAAGCGTCAAATCGTCTCAAAGTTAGTGTCGGCACGAGCAGCGCATACATACGCGTGTGGGATAACAGATGGAGAACTCAGCTTATGTTCAGGAGAATCTTGGCTTGCTCCCAACACTGGATACGTAATCTTATTTAAATGCGAAGAATTCTTGTCCCAGTCAACTCCATTTTTTTCCGTGTACCAAGTATCTGGCCGCTTTCGCGAAGCAGCCACCAAGCACAGGTAAAGAGAGCGGATTGGATGGTCATCGTAGTTGAGTTCCGCCCTAATAACTCAGAGTGTTTTACCCCGAATATGTCAATTGCAGTTGAGTCTGCTCAATTTTTTTTATTGGAGCGGTGAGACAGGAACCTACCAACCCATTGTAAAGCGTCAAATATAAGCCAAAGAATGCTTCGCATTAAAAAAAATCTAAAATTTATTCAACCAGCAATACACCTGTAATTGCGTTCTTCGATAACATTTTTTATCACATTTATTTCGTGAAGGTTATATCGTGCACATGAATTCGTAAACGTTTGTGAAATTCAACAGGAATATATTATTAGCTCGCAAGCTTTGCTTCGTTTGGCTGTTTCGACTTACGAGGGAAGCCTAGCTGGCATGTATAGGCATTATTTATTGGAAGTGTTCATTGCACGTAAAAATATTGAAAAGTGGAAAGAGTCCTGTAATGGCACTGCAAGCCATGATTGCTAGCAGAGTGCGTTCAAAAATGCCTGAGAACGTTCTGGAAGTAATAGGCTGCTAAAACACAATCTTCTAAAAGTGTACTGAAAGAGTTGAAATAAGTCAAATGGGATTCAGTGCGAGCCATAAATTGAATACATTCAAGGCAAGCTTGAATAGAGCTGTAGTACGAGGAAGAGCCTATTACGGGAATGTAGAAACGTTAGCCCAGCTGGCAGCTATATTTACGTCCCGTTCCAGTCGGCACAGGACTGAATGTTCCACGTCCGTTTCACGAGCGCCAGCCAAAGGACACAAGCACAGCGCCAAGCACTTAAAGCACAACGCAGTAAAGAAGCGAGACCGTATCTGAAATTCTTGCCTCCGAGTACTTACCTTGAAGTTTTTCTGTGGGGACGTGAAAACGAACACAACATAGTTATTTAAATGGATGACAAGAAATACTGCCGTAATTATTTGAAAAGAAACAGACTGAGACATGTAAATACTTATTTATTCATTTAAATTTATTTAAATTAGTCATTTAGTTAATACTGTGCAACTTTTTGTATAGCTGCAAGGATCTTCATTTTAAGCATTGGTAATAGGTACTCAAAGGGCTGAAGAAAAGCGTCGACAAATAATTTTGTTTATGAAAAGCTTACTTTATGTTTTCTTCCTATCCGTAACAACTATTCAAGGAATAATAGCAATCTGTAATATTTTCTAATAAGAAATATTGTGCTGATATAAGAACTATCATGGAAGTAAGACAGTTTAAAAATAACAACTCCTGCGTTTTCAAAGTACAATATGTTGAAAACAACTCTAATATATTATTCCAGCTATTGCGAAGCACAGGTGAACAAGCTGTAGAACGAGGTCTGTTCCAAAAGTCAATGCAGCGAGTCAGCGAAAAGTGGGAAATGCTGTAGCGGCGACGCTATCTCTCGTTCTCTCCGGTCGAAAAGACCTGTTTGACCTCCAAAATGAGCCGGACTACTTTATGACAAGGTATAATTTTATGCATGTACTTTTTTCTGTAATTCATGTAGTTTTTCTCGAAACGAACATCGATGAACAATAGGAACGAAGATTTAATATCAAGTTTCCCATGAAACTGGGCACAGATGGCAATATGCAAACAACAAATGTTGCATATTACCTTTGACAAGGATGCCCTAACAGGATAGACCTTTGTTCAAATTTGTCCTGCGTTTGTGGGGTGGCTGTGAAGATCCCAAGGACGATGCAAGATCGGGATGTCTCTCCATCCTTGTGTGAAGGTGGAAACAACGATCGTGTGCATTATCTTATACTGAGTGACCGCTTAATAAATGTTACAATAATATCAAAGAGGCACTTTGTATGGGAAATTCGTCCGTTCCCTGGATTATGACTCAAAATTCTGAAATTATCAAGGTTTGCGCTTAGATAGCGCCAAAATTGCTGACTCTTGAGCAAACGGAGCGGCGAACAATCATTCCAAAAATTAATTTAGACGGCAGTGATGAATTCTTGCAAAGGGTCGTCATGAGCGATGAAATTTGCATTTGCGAATGCCACACCAGCCTGAAGTCGCAGTGCAAGGAGTGGAAAAAAGAAAACTATGAGTCGAGGCCAAAGACGCGCAGAAGAACAAAGTAATGTTGATCGCGTTTATTATTTACTGCCACGAAATTGGGCACCACGATTGTGGGACTGAAGGTGAAACTGTCAATGCAGCTTTCTACGTGGTGATCCTGACGCGTCTGAAAGATAGGGTGTATCACGTGCTCCTAAATTTGTCGAGTCAGTCAGTTAGTAGTAATACTTTATTATCGGTACTGGTATTGATGGGCTGTGCGACCCACGAGTCGGTCCTCAGTCGGCGGTGAAGGCGGCCTCTTGGACTCTTGCTGTAACCGGGACTTCTACTTCCGTAGCAGAGCTGGCCAGCAGCGTCTCTCACTTTTGCGAGCCCACAACCTTCTTGAGTGGGACTTCTGGCCCTTCTCCGCAGGCCCACCACCAGAAGGACATCAACTTTGTCAAAAGAGTGGCGTTGGATTCAGCACCACAATAATATGCCTGCGCACTCTATATTGATTATGAGTGATGTTTTGGCACGCAATTCTATCATAGTGCTGAAACACACTGCCTGCTCGCGAGATTTGGCCCTCTTGGACTTCTTTTTTCTTCCCCGAATTTTAGCTTTCCAAGGCGGCATTTTGGGGATTGGACAGCACTTGCAAAGTAAAAGCCATCTTTGCTGCTGAAGCGCTTGACAAAAGATGGCTTCCAAGTGTGCTTGGAACAGCGGAAGAGGTGGGACCAGTGTATTGTGTCTAATGGGGGGGGGGGGAGCATTTTAAGGTGACCACATTGATCAACCTGAAATATGTGAAATTATTGCTTTAAACGTGATTGCAGGAATGTTTCAGCGAGGCATCGTATATGTGCAAATGACAAAGTGATTTTCGTTAGGCTGCATAACAAGAAAAACGTTAGAACCGTTCAGAACAAATAGAAATAGCAAAACAATTGTGATCCTTTCACATGAAACAAAAAATTAACATATATATTTAAATTCAACGCTAGTCTAAACACATCTAAAAAGGAACCAATGCAGACTTTAACTGCAGAAGAAGTAAATTATTAGAGCGAACTAATCTATGGTTCATTTAAAAGCATGCGAGAGTGGGGCTTCGTTACACTCTAACCGAATTGTAACCGTTTTTATCGCCATGGTATGAAAAAATCCGTTACTTCAGTAAAATAACAAGTTGAAATTGTAGAGTACAAATCTTTATATATTTCTTTCTGTAATATGTTGTGTTACATGTTTGCTTTATATTAGCAAGCTCTATGTGTCCGTTGTGAAGTGCGGATGCAGAAAAATGTGCAATGCGGTAAAATGCTTTTTGCCTTTGTTTCACCTTTCCGCAGTTTGTATTAGAGAAAGAAATTACCGTATAAGTGCTTCAATGAAGGAAGGAAGGAAAACTTTATTTGGTCCTGCAAGTAGTGATAATTAATCACTAAGCGGGCCGCTCCCACGTCGGGACCGGAAGGCCAAGCCTCACGGCCACGTCGTGAGCCTGCTGGACAGCCCAGAATTGTTCATCCAGGTCCGGGCTGTGAAGTGCAGCCTCCCACCTGAACGTATCCTTGATCGCCGAGTCTTCAATTCTTTCGCAAGACTAGAGCATGTGTTCGAGCTTGGCTAAAGCACCACGATCTTGGCAATAAGGCTGTGTATACGTCTCTGGATAAAACATGTTCAGTCTCCGTGGGCAAGGATAAGTACCAGTCTGTAGTAAGCGTAATGTAAGTGCCTGAGCCCTGTTTAGTTTAGGATGCGGCACACTGTAAACCCTGCGATTAGGAAGGTAATACTTCGTGATTTCATTGCATGTGGAAGGGGAGTCTCTGTTCTCGGGGAGTACCGCCACGCCGTTGCGCGGGGCAGAGCGGAGGGTAAGATCTCGCGCTGCCTCATGAGCGGACTCATTGAGATTCGGAGGGGCTCCCTCGATCATCCCAAAGTGAGCAGGGAACCAACATAAGTAGTGTTGAGAGATCTCACATGTCTGCATAATTTTAAAAGCAACCTTAGCCACCGAGCCCTTCTCAAAGGCCCTAACGGCCGACTTTGAATCGCTATATACAAAAGGCCTGCGCCTGTCAACCAAGGCGAGCGCAATAGCCGCTTGCTCCGCGACCTCTGGCCTATCAGTCCGAACGGCAGCAGTGTTAACGAGACTGCCCTCATTGTCCACGACAACTATGGTAAACACCTTTCTCTCCTCGTTAAAATAAGCATCGACGAAGCCAACCTTCTGATTCTCATCCCGGATGAGTCTCAGTAGGCAAACTCCCCTGGCCTTTCTTCTACCAACATTTCGCTCCGGATGCATGTTCCTGGGAACAGGCTTGACGTGATACCGATTACAGATCTTCACGGGAATCCCGACATGAAGCTGCGAAATCTTCTCCTGAGGAACACCTAACTCTCTCAGAATATGCCGACCTGTGCTAGTCGTAGACAGACGCACCATTTGCTTCGTCTCCTGAGCCTCAGCTATCTCATCCGAGGTATTATGAATTCCCAGCTGGAGAAGTCGGTTGGTGCTGGTGCACATTGGCACTCCCAAGCTTAGTCAAGTATAACCTCCTCAGCCCCTAAAACACCTTAGTGACACGATACTTTTCAAGGTCATTTCTCATTGTCAAGGAAGACGACGACGAAGTGTTTTTGATACAGTGCTGTTCTTTTTAGCGCCAGTTGCCTTCTGTACAAATCTAAGTTCATCCGCTGGTCCTCGCTCCCTGCTCGGTCGTGATGGAAGTGGACGACCCCGCACGTCTGCCGGCGACGGCGGCGTCAGCAGCGGTCGCCTCCAGGAAGCGGATCGGTCAGCAGAGCGACAGCGAGGACACCCATGTCTACTCTCTCAGCAGTGAGGAAACTTCCGACGACGTCTTCCAGCTTGTGCAGAGCCGCAGAGCGAAGAGAAGGAACACCAGGACGTCCTCATCGTCAAGCGCGCAAACAGTAAGCCACACGCAGAGGCCGGACGCCAATACCATCATATTTGTTCCTGCGCTTCTCACCGTCAGCGTGAAGCTACTTAACAGGCAATCTGTGTCGATATTACTGGAAGCCCTGGTGCCAAACGAAATATCGGACATTCGAGTGAACACCAGAAAAAAATCTACTGGCGGTTGATGTGCAGCATGGGGCTGCTCTGACCACTTTACGCAGCGTAACGGACATCGATGGCATTAGGGTGCGCCCTTACATCCCTCTGGGATCTGACGTAGTCACCAGCGTTATCTACGACGTAGACGTCGCCATCGTTAATAACGACTTGCCGATTCTTATCAAGCCAGCCAATGATGAGGTCATTGTTGACGTTAAGCCGCTAGGCGGTTCACGCTGCGTGAAGAATGCATTCAAGGGTAAATATATGCCCTCGCATGTTAAGGTGGGACACTTGAGGCATGTAGTACGACCTTTTTTTTTTTGCAAAACCTCTTCAGTGCCGCAAATGCATGAAACTGGGACGCGTGAGCAGCGTCTGCGAAAATCAGGCAGCATGCCCCCGCTGCGCCGAGCCCCACGATGCAGATAAATGTGGCGCGACTGTAATGAAGTGTTCTTTTGGCGGAGGGTTACATGAAGCTTCATTGAAGAAATGCCCACATATTAAGAGGGAAATGTCCATTTTGAAAGAGATGGCGAGAGATCATTCATCGCATCATGAAGCTGCCGATAAAATCAGGAAGCGACGTCCCCGTCGCCAGCGCTCCTCAAGGAAGGCTGCTGCCTCTGCGACGCGCCTGCCACTTCCTGCAACACCACCTCCTCCTCTACCGCCCAGGCCACACAGTGTGGAAACGACCGCGAAAAACAAGGCCACTGAGAAGACCACATCTGCAGAATCTTGGCCGGCTCTACCGAAACGACAGCATCCACCAACAGAATCACAGCAAACTTTTTCTGGACAACCCCCGCCGTCTAGTGTCGGTGATTTGTGCGAACACGACAGGCAGGTGGCTGACATGCTGCAATCGCTAATTAATACAATGCGCATCATCCTGAGCAAGCTGGAAACACCAGCAGCTGGAAGTGCTCTGCAAATACTGGATGCACTAAATCCAGTGCTTGCTAGCATCTTTTAAGCATCATGCCTCGACAAATAATACTCTTCCGCACTGAAGTTAAAAGCGTGTCGATCTTTCAGTGAAATGCCAGAGGTCTCCGGACCCGTATAGCAGACTTTCGTCAATTCAGCTTTGCAAATCGCTTCCCCATACTGGTCATTTGCGAACCAAATACATCAACTCCACTCAGACTGTCCGGTTACGAATCTTTCATCTCGTCCACATGTGGTGCGATTACGGAAGTAATCATCTACATCCGCACGGACTTAACATATGTCACTAACGCGATACAGCCTCATGACGACAATCAATATGTCTGCCTGAATGTCCAAAAGAAGGATGTGTCATTTACTCTAATTGGAGCCTACATATCCCCAGCGGGTCATTTCGACGGCGAACGACTTAAGAAAATATTACTAATTTACAGTGCCCCTTGGTTATCACAGGTGACTTCAACGCGCGTCACCAGCTATGGAGAAGCTCTAAAATTGATTTCAAAGGCAGGAGTCTTGCCTCCTTTGCTGCCGACCATGATTTGTGATGTGTGAATGACGGCAGCCCTACATTTCAGCGAGGCACGACCTACAGTAGCTGCTTGGACTTTACTTTGGTGTCACGGGGCTTTGCCTCGAGCGTCCAGCGGTTTACGGACATAGAAACACATGGAAGCGACCATATTCCAACATATATAAAGATTAGAGGAGTTCAGCAACGCTGTTCTACTGTCTTGCGTACAGTTGATTGGTCAAAGTTTAGAAAGGATATGGATGACGCTTCTCAGGAAGGCCTCTCACACACCATCGCAGATGCAATCGCAGAGGCATTGAAAACATCCATCTGCTCTCTTACAAAACCAGCAAGGGGAACAGACTTTGACATGGAACTGGAGAGGCTGCGTGCGGCACGCCGACAGGCGGAGAGTAGGTATCGGCGCACGAAGTCCGTCTTGGACGGAAGGGCTTCACGACGCATAAAAAAGAAAGTCCGGCGTCATATGGATAAAGTGGAAGACAAGCGTTGGAAAACTTTCTGTCAGTCGCTTGATCCCAGAAAATCGCTCTCGAAAGGTTAGGGGTCTTCGCTCATCTCCGCATCAAAGGAAGCCCTTTGCTGCTCTGGCCCTCTACCAACTCCGCTTGAAGCTTCAAATGGTTGAAGAGTTCTGTGCACGGGTTGCTGGATCCGTAGCCATCATTACCGACGCAGCACTGAATGACATCCCTGAGGCACGTGCACCAGAAATGAACGTGCTACTATTCTCACTAGAAGAGCTCGATGCTGCGTTGGCGACCTGCAGGCGTTCTTCGTCACCAGGACCTGATAGCATCACGTATGCTGCCCTATGCCACCTTGGACAAGACGCACGTGAAGACCTGCTCAACTACTACAATGAGCCTTGGCAGAACGGTGCCGTTCCTAAACAGTGGAAATCGAGTCGCTGGATCCCCATTTTGAAACCTGGAAAGTCTCCACTTGAGCTCTCATCATATCGTCTGATTGCGCTTTGGAGCTGCGTCGGCAAAGTGATGAAAAGAATGATTCTTGCCCGCTTGGAATGTACCTAGAGCGATTAAACATCTATGCGGACGCCATGAAGGCCTTTCGTCGAGGTCGCTCGTCTATCGACAACGCCATTGACATCGTAACCTTGGTCCAAAAACAAAAAAAGCCTCAAGCGCCTATCAGTGGCACTCTTTCTAGATTTGAAAGGAGCATACGATAACGTCGCCCATGAGGCCATACTGAACTCACTTGAGACTGGTGGAATTGGTGGCCGGATGTACCAGTGGCTTTGGGACTATTTGACAGAGTGGTGCTTTTGCCTTCAGACTGAAGACGGCCCAACTTCAGAACATTACATCTGCCGTGGTGTGCCGCAGGGTGGAGTGTTGAGCCCTATTTTGTTCAACCTCGTCCTGGTAGGATTAGCGGTGTACCTGCCACATACAGTTCATGTCTCAATATACGCAGACGACATTTGCATCTGGGCCTCTGCGGTGACTCGCACTCAGGCATGAGCCAGAGTTCAGCGGGCGGCAACCATGACGGCGTCCTATCTCCGAGAACAAGGCCTCAGTGTGTCCCCTGAAAAGTGCGCATTGGTTGGCTTTACGCGCAAAGAAATGTATGTATCCTGTTTCAATCAGTGATCATTGCAAGCTGTATCCTATGTGAAGACGCATCGCTTTCTGGGTGTAAACATTGACCGCAACCTCTCGTGGAGCCCTCACTGCGTCTATCTGAAGAACTTAGCTGCCATTGAACCGGTCTTCAAATTTCCCTGCGGGAAAAACTGGGGTACACCATTCCATTCTATGATGCAGCTGTACAGGGTAGTGTTTCACGGACTCCTACGTTACAGTCTACCAGTATTCTCAAATGCATGCAAGACGAACTTTCGCGCTTTGGAGGGCATACAAGGTGAAGCCCTACGCACGTGCTTAGGGCTGCCTCGGTGCACCTCAATAGCAGCAACAATTGTTTTATTCGGCGCCGTCTTTGTAATCATGCTTAACCAACTAGCCCACCAACACATGGCCAGATCGCAGGAGACCATATGATCCAGACACATGTAGCTGCCGACTATCTCAGATCGCACATTCGCCATCTGTCAAGGATCCCCGACCATCATTTGGCCTCCCTACCAGCCGAGAGACCTCAAACGACCTTATCAATAGTGATTACCGCTCATCAAGAGTGCATACCGTCATCTTTTACACCGGCGGCGAAGCCTTCATCTCCATTGTGGTGCCTGCGACAGCCTGAAGTGAATTTTACTATTCCTGGAATTACAAAAAAGTCCAATGATCCATCGCTGGCTCTGAAGCAACTTATGCTCCTATTACTGCACCAGACGTATCATGACCGCATACATATATATACCGACGGTTCGACCTCACCTGCCAGCTCAACTACCGCATTCGTCGTTCCAGCTAAGCAGGTTACAGTTAGATTCAAATTGTCACACATGACTACCTCTACGTCGGCAGAACTTGCAGCTCTCCATGCCGCTATGACGTATGTCACCGAAGAGCCAACAGAGAAATAGGTTTTATTTTGAGATTCTAAGGCAGCTCTTCGCAGTATCAAGTCTGCATTACACCGCAGAACTTACGAGCAAATAATATCTGACATCAGGGAAGTGCACCAACATGCTCTGGAAAGAGGGCACAACATCATATTTCCGTGGATTCCTACTCGCTGTGACATCGTCGGCAACAACCCAGCTGACAAGGCTGCCCGCTGTGCCCACGAAGATACCCAGACGCGTCCAACACCTTTGGCGAGATCAGACGCTGCCAGTGCACTTCGCCTAGTTGCACACAAAAAGTAACAGGATTCTGGATTTCAAGTGCCTTCAATTGCCGGTTACGTAAACTGGACCCCACGCTACGGCTACAACTGCCCTCTAGCCTTTCTCGCGGCGAAACAACCTTGCTGTGCCATTTGTGGCTGGGAGCGGCGTTCACGAACGCATACTCCTATCGTTTGGGAATGGCCGAGAGCCCTATGTGCGATTCCTGTGGGTGCCAGGAGACCATCGAGCACCTATTGTGTACCTGCCCCCGCTACGATGTACAACGCCTCTCTCCGCGGGCAACTTTACAACAACTGGACTCGAGACCGTTCACCGAGTCAAAGATACTCGGACCGTGGCCACACCCGTCACTGGCACGAAAAGCGATTCGTGCACTAGTGCAATACTTGAAGTGCACATGCTTAAGAGACCGTTTATAGTGTCCGTCTGTATAGTGTCCCTCCCACACGCATTCAGTGCTTACTCTCTCTCTTTTTTCCTCTTTCTATCCCCTTTTCCCCCACAGCCAGTGTAGGGTAGCAAAACCGGAGCTCTTTTGGTTGACCTCCCAGCCTTTCCTGTCCTTGCTTTCTCTCTCTCTCTCATTGTCAACCAGCATCTTACGAACCTAAAAAAGTCAAAGGCCTGCGCGGCACACGCAGCACGGTCACAGCATAAGCCGGAGGAGCAGCCCCATAGGAGCTCCGTTTTCACCAGCACGCAATAGAGAGACTTCGCACCATGTGTCGTTTGCGCTCGTTTTCTCTGGACATACGAATGCACCTACCGCTTGGGTTACCACGACGTGAACAGACCATGTTATACCGTCTGTGGCTAGGCGTTGCCTTTACGAACTCACATGTTTTCCTCATTGGAATGGCCAACAGCCCCACGTGCGACACATGCAACATCGATGAGACGCTCGCACATATCTGTCTGCCCGCGATATAGTGCCTAGATACAAGTGATGTGCAGAGTACTGGACCAGTTGGACGATCGTCCACTATCAGAACTAAAAGCTTTGGGCCAGTGCTCCGATAGGACATCTGCGTTGAAGGCCTTACTCGCGTATTAAGGTTTCTGCGGTCTACGGGGCTTCACGAAAGACTTTATGATTGTCGCCGCCTACTGCTCTATAGTGTACGTGCTTTTTTCCTGCCCGTCTCTCTTTCTCTATATCTCCCCCTTCCACTCTGTTGCTCCTTTTATCACCCTTATCCCTTCCCCCCGTGCATGTTAGCAAACCGGAACTACCTCTGATTAACCTCCCTGCGTTTCTCTGAATTCTTTTCTCTTCGCGGCGAAGTCTCTTTGCTTCGTTATCATGAGAACAAAATGAACTGAGCACCCAGCCTTGACGACGAGGGGTGGCTTGAGCTGCACTCTGCACAGCTGTCTACTGAGCCCGATGTTGCGTGGTTGCTGCCCTGCTCGTAGCAGCAAGTTGCTGCCCTATGCCGCAGCAGCTAGCAAGTGCTGGCGTGGTGCAGTGGCCGAATAGCTGACTCCCACGCAGGGGGCATGGGTTCAATTCCGGCGCGAACTGGGTATATATATTTTTTCTCATTTCTAGCGATAGCTGCCACGGACACTTGTGGTGGCAGCGGCTGCGGACAGCATCGCCAACCGAAACAGCTATTGGAATGATCCCATAACAACTTACGCTGTCAAACTACTTCCTTGATATGATGGCATGGCGTATTCTCTCATCAAGGCTTCCATATATGTGGACAGAGTCCATAGCTGCAGTTCCGATAAAAGCATTTTTTCTCTAAAGGCATATAAACAGGTTTACTGTGATTTGGTGGCTCCTCGCCTCAACTTTTCATTCCGGATTGATGCATCATCCTGTGGTATTTGAGAGGTACTCCACATTTACTTATCTATCGCTGAAGATACAGCGGTACATCTAATACAAATAGCAATCGTCTGAAAAGGTGGTTGTAACAAAATCTCTACATGCTTGACATATAATGTCGCCTCAATCTATATTTATGTTACGCCAGAATAGAGTAGCTTACCATTTCTGGTATAATTATGAAAAATGTGAAAGGCATTATTCATGGGGGTGGACAGAGGGTCCGAAGAGAATAAGCCGCCACTGTCGAACACAATAGCCAAACATCACAGCATAGCCAGTCAGGAGAACAAGGCATAACGTAAGATAGCAAAACTCATTTATGATAGCTATACCGACTGCAAAAGTCCGTCATTTGAAAGCCGTGACCCCTGGGCGAACTTAACATGGACATAATCTCTTAGAGCTTCGCAAGCCAGCCAACACAGTTAGGTCCAAAAAGGTGATTTTTGAGCACAGTGGAAGAGAGAAAGAGAGAAAACGTTATAATGGGAAATGTAGAGAGGATGGCCTGAAGTACGTTCTTCTAGCCAGTTACACTGCGATGGGTAAAGAAAAAAAGAAAAAAAAAGAAAAGAATGCGTAGTGATTTATTGAGATGTCATAGAGGCTTCGAATAATTTGCAGTGGAGAAAATGTCTTCTGTATGAAATCGAGTCCCTGAGTACTAAGAGCTACGTATAGATTGCAGTTATAGCGGGAACAATGTTACGGGCCATGTGCATGGCTTTAAGAATGGGAATAAATTCAAGTCTGGCAGCCTCGTGTAAGACAAGGTGTTCAGACCTGCTGCGTTGTACTACAAGATGAGTAGCATGCTACTTATCAAGATAATGTAAGAAGCGTGCTATCTGGTTTTTTTTCTATGTAATAAGTGCTTAGAAGAAGGCCGCGTCGCTATTATTAGCTCCCTTGTCCATCAAAGGGGCAATTCAGATATGCTATGCTGCAGGACCTCTTCAAATGTTTCATCTAGATATCGAAATCAGCTCATACTGGCCGTAGCATAAAAAAGTGTTCGCCCGCCAACGACAGTACAGGATGAGAAACGGGGCAGCCCATCATATCATTGACTTAATATTGCCTTTTGAACGCGTTTTATCGAGGGTATAGCTTACAGTCATGGTATTCCGCGATATTATTTACTCTACTTATATAATATACTCGTACTAACGTAGCAGTTCTGCAATTGCCAATAAGCTTTCGACTTTTTCTTTCTACGCACTACTTCATTATTTGCTTCTTTCGTCCCATACTGCGTCAAGCCCATCGGCTCCATGGTAATCAGGGTCACGTAACATGTAGAGAACCACGCACAAAAATAATCTAACATTGTTCGCCACTGATACATACATTCCACGCAGCCTGGGCAAGTCCAGATGCCAGACCATTAATTGGATGTTATTAACTTCCCGTGCTCCGCAAAACTAGCAAAAAGAAGTGAGGCCGAATATGTTACAAACAGGCACATGCATAACGCATTCACTCGCGTAATGAACCAACCCTTGTCCTTGATAAGTTGCTCTAGCAAGAAAACGCCCGCTTCACCACCAGAGCCTCTGTTCAGCATCGTAATTACGGGGTGATTCACTGGCCCCAGCGACTGCCGGAAGATCGTCGGATCAATTTGTGACGCAGCTAACAGCTTTTTAAGCTAAGGACGCTACCCACTGGTGACATGACCATTCACAAACTGTCGATATCACGCTTTCGTTGGTACCATTTCGCCATGACATTCAAAGCGAATAGCAAAGTATTCGGCTCGTCAGACCAGTTTCCATTCCTTGTATTTAAAAGTTCTCGTGGGCTAAACTCTAAGGCAGTGCATTCTAACACATTGCTTCGTGGGTAGATGCCGAAGGAAGCGAGGCCTAACTCAGCTCTTCAAAGCGCTAGCTGTTACGTGCGAAGACCGCGAGAACGTCTGGCATGTGAAGCACGCGCCAGACGTTTGAAAGCGCTGCTTTAGTTAGAACATTGGGCTACCGTGTTAGAGGACACAGGCTCAATTCCGCTATCGTTTACGCATTCCTTTATAGCATTACAGGCGAGTTTAACTCACTGGAGATATCTAACAGAAAACTTGAGGTGTGTATTGCGAACGCGTCACAGTGTGCATAGAATGACAAGTTTATAGGATATGCGAGGTAAGAAGACTCACTTTAATAAAGCGACTAGCTTTCTGGAAGCGTTCGGGCTAATCACTTACCTTGACAATTATCGTCGATCGTTTCCGCACACTTTTTTTTTGTTGTTGTTGTTGCTTGGGTTCTGCGCCACTACATTTAAAAATTTCAACACATAAAAAAATCTGTCGAAACAATTTGCTCCCCGTTATGAACCTTCCCCCTAAATCGACGTCAACTTTTCTCGGGAAGAAAAGGTAGGTTCGTCTTGTGAGTGAATACCATATAGAAAAAAAGAAAAAAATGAGGAAGGAGCCGCGTCAAAGAAGAACGGAACAGAACTACAATGTCGTCTAATCAACTTACGGGTGGCCGGTTCGTAGGGCTCGCAGGGCAGCACTAATGGCGACGAATATTGCGGGGCAACCTGGATGCAAAGCAAGAATTCGTTTGCTGAACGGTTTCTGTACGTTCCTGCAGATTGTCACGGCAATGGTGGTTGCAGAAGTACGAAAAGCACTGCGTGCTGTCCAGTAATGACTGTGCCACTGACATAATATGCTAGAGTGGTGCCAGTGCTTTGAGCCGGCAGCCCCTGTATCGAAAGAAGAGGACACATTTCCGGAAGCTCGCAAGCATTTAAATGAACACACCGCGGGTGACAAACGGACTGCATTTTCCGATGGGACTATGAGTGGGTTAACTTTTTTTAACAAGGAAGATTTTCATGATGTGGGACCAGTTAGTCAGCTGCTTCAATTCATGAGTGATTACTTTTGTAATGCATTATCGTCCGGAGATGTTGCTGCTTGCAAGGGGAAGCGAGCAATCCGTTACATGTAAAATAAATGCGCAAAAAATAAATTCAATAGGATACTGAGCAGTTAACTAAGCCACATATGCGCCGTCAGTTCTAGACACGGAAGCACAAAGGGGCATCAAATATATAAATACACCAGTAAAAGTAAGTATACTCACAAAGAGGCACTTCAAGTGAGTTCGCATGAACATACAAAAACCGAAGACAGGTACAGACGCAAAAATGCCAAGTTACAAAATACGCACAAATAAGATTCTTAGAAGCAGCCTGTTAAAGAATTTGTTCTACAATTAACACTTCCTCACCGAACTTCCGTTAATCTGCAATATATTACACTGTATTTTCGACCCCCCAAAACAACGAAGTGATGATACTTCCTGCTAATAGGTGAATCATTAGCTTACACGGTAACATACGAGCACAGATTTGCAACTATCAAGTATGAGCACTTACGTCACGTTTTATGATATACAGTACTCCCGAACAAACTATATATATAGTTAAGTACAAATCCTACAATGTTGCCTATCACTAACGGTGACTACAGCCGCTAAGTTAAAAAAAGAGATGCAATTAAACTACTTTACAAGCCGAGACACGTATTTGGAGACCTTAGGAGATGCGGGGAACTGACGGCGGCGGGAATGACATTGATAACTTCATTGCAATTTTAAATAAGGGTATGACTTTATGATAAGGTTAAACTAAATGTGTGCAGCAGACGGGTCGCAGGTGTCGTATATCGTTTACTCAAGCGCCATATTTTTTCTGAACCTGTAGCGAATATCCTGTTGAAAAACTTCGAAGCAATGACGAGTGCAGTACAGGACATAAATCGTGATATTGTTTTATAGTTTCTCACCCCAACCGATGACGTAAAAGACCAGCAACGATTTCTGCTCCGCGAAGGCCGACGTGATGAGCCTATGCAGGTAGAAACCCTCGCAGAACATCCAGGCATACTGGCACAACCGGAAGTAGCGAGAGAGGGTGTAGAGAACCTTGCATAAGTTCTGCACGAGAATGCACGTCATGACAGAATAATAATAATAATGAGTTGTGCATTCCTTAATTTCAGATAGGAGCGATATTTTACCATTGCATGAGAATTATTTGAACACTTATTGTGTAGCTTATTCGACAGAAAAACGCCCGCGTTAGGAAACGGGTGACATATCTACAGCATAAAACCGCAAGAAACGACGTTACATAGTGCATATTTAATTGCAAATAAATATTTCTGTTTAAGACAAACGCCAGCAGGGTCTTTGATAAGACATTAGATACCACTGTTTTCAACTTCAGAACATCACACCCGACCGGTAGGTTGTTTCATGCAATATATGTGTATATATTCACACAAAGCAGCAACAGCCACGGTACAAAGGGGGTAAGAGAGGTGTCAAGAGAGGTCGACGCTGACTCCTGCAGTTAGCAGCACTCTTTGAAATTAAGAAAGAAAGAGGACGCGGGGCATGAAAAACGAAAAAAAAAGAACAAGCGCATGTTCAGCAATACTTGGCAGAATGTTTATTTTTCTTTTATCGCCTGGCACCAAACTATTGTAGATGTTACTGAGCTATTTATAGATGGATAATTTTTGAAAAACTTTCCACTCTACGTAACATGATATCTTGATACCAGATTTCCGGTCGAGGAAAACAAAGGGGGGCCAAGGATCAACATAACCAGTAACTGTGGTTACGATACCCGCACGATAACTGAGGTAATGGCAAGCAGTGGCAACTGAAATCACAACGCCCACAGTACCGGGTTCTCGTTGACTCGTATGTTCTTCTCCTCGTTGACGTGGTCCAAGATGAAGACGGAGTCAACCAGGATCACGCTGATGTCGTACAGCACCATGGCAAGGCAGAAGTTCTTGTGCAGGGCAATGCGGTGAACCTGCAGCTGCCTGAGGTCACGGGAGAGAAAGGCAATTAGCAGTAGAAATACTAATAATTTAGATTTTACGACGGTACAGCCACCAAATGAGGCCCCATTTTTACCGCAAATATACCGAACAACAAGGTAAAATTCAGAGAATGTAAGTGAAATATTAAGTGTGACTTGTGACTAAGTTTTCACGTTCCTGGCTTAATTAGAACCGTCGCAAATGTTTGAGCGCCATCGTACTTTTTCCTATTTCTATGCATGGTACGAAGTTCATAGTCGATTTCGCCTATGGAAACTGAACGATGCACGTTGTTTCTATTTGGCGAAAACAAAGGGCATGTTATGCCTAATGTGTGTCTCCTGCGAAAAATTACGTATGAAATGAAACTGCTCCAGAGTATTATAATTGTGTTTTACGAACGGCACACAATTTAGCCCGAAGACATGCCATAAGTACTAATTGCACTGAGATAAAATTTAGTGAACTTGCGGGGAACTCTGTGGCAAACCTTATGAGTAAGTTTACTTTTTGTGGATTGAGCACAGTTTCTTCAAAAAAATGGCAAAGCAAGTACGTGTTCGAAAGTGTAATACGGCCGTTATCAGCTATGCTTCCCAAAGTCCCGAGATGTCCCTACGTTACTCCAAGTTTATATTTCGTGGAAATGAGGTCATCTTTAGTGCAATGTGTGTTAAAGATATAACACTCCTGGTATAATTAGGAGCGCTGTAAATAATTACTGGACCCTAGTTTCATTTCTCTTTTTATGCGTTATACCAGGTTTGTAGTTGATGTCCCCAGTGCCATCGTGAACTGAACAAGGCACCTTGTTTGCTATTTGTTTAAAATTAGTGGCAGGTTATGGGTAATGAGTAGGCCAAGGTCAGTGTACATGGACAAATAACGTTTTTAGCAGTAAATTACGTATTCAACGATCTGGTGCGTCATAAGTGTCTTTTACGAACAGCGCAAAATTTATCCCACCATCTTGGGGGAATGATGTATGCATCTTAGATCAACTTAAGTGAAAATTTTATCTCTAACTTGCGAACATTGATATTATGGTCAATTTTTTCACGAAATTCGACGCATATATCATCCCAGCCATGACAAGGGACACAACATAATCTTTCAATGGCTTCCGGGACATTGTAACGTCAGTGGGAACGACCACGCCGACGAAGCCGCCCGATCTGTGCATGAAAGTGGCCAACGAGTCTTCATTCCGCTTTCGCGAACAGACGCTGCGGCTGGGCTGCGATTGATGTCCCGTGATTGTACTTTGCCCCTCTGGGACTCGGCCCTTACCACCATGTGTCGTTTGCGTTCGTTGTCTCCGGACATACGGATGAACTACCCGCCTGGGTTACCACGACGTGAACAGACCATGCTGTACCGTCTGTGGCTAGGCGTTGCCTTTACAAACTCATATGCTTTCCTTATTGGAATGGCCAGCAGCCCCACGTGCGACCCATGCGACAGCGAAGAGACGCTCACACACATTATCTTTGTCTGCCCACGATACAGTGCCTAGAGACAGTGATGTGCAGAGTACTGGACCAGTTGGACAATCGTACACTATCAGAATTGAAAGATTTATGTCAGTGCTCTGAAAGAACATCCGTGTTTGAAGGCCTTGCTCGCGTTATTAAAGTTCCTGCGGTCTACGGGGCTTAACGATAGACTTTAAGAACGCCGCCCACTACCGCTCTATAGTGTACGCGCTTTGTTAGTGCTCTCTTTCTTTCTTTCTCATTCTTTTTTTATCTCCCTTAACCCTTCCCCACGTGCAGGGTAGCCAACCGGAACTACCTTTGGTTAACCTCCCTCTCCATCTCTCTCTTCCCACGAAGTAAAATATCGCAGGATGAATTATCGCCTTTGTAAATTTTTTTTAACAAGCACTCCAAAGCGTTGCATGCGGTTTCCAACGGGCCAGTCACATACGGGCAACATTTTAACGTGCCTGATCAAATTACAGACAACTGAAATTCTAATTGCAACTTCATGATTGAAATATAACCGCTGGACAATGGGTTGTAATTATGCAATGTCGCACAAGTGGCAGTCTTTTTGTTCTACTTGCTTTGTGCGACCATTACACATAATTGTACTAATGGAGAGGTTTATGTCAAATAGAATCGTAAATTAACCAAAGCTGATAAACTGAAACTTGTCACTAGTCACGCTTAATTCGCCCACGTGTCTATTTTTGTTGTTTTCTAAGCATCGTGACGCATGGCGCATCTATGTTGCGATAGTGTTCATTATATATCCACAATGCTATGTGGCTGCTTCGGCCATGCTCGAACATTTATCATAAAAACGCGGTCTAAAAGTGGTCGCACTAACATTACCTCCTATGCCGGAAATTCGAAGTGCGCTCGAAGGTTGCGCCTCGAATCAGCGGTTCTGCAGCTCGCCGGAGCAGATGGGCGCGAAGTCTGAACTTGCATTGTTACGAACCGCCGGAAGTGTGTGCTGCCGACGCGCGTCAGAACAAAGCCCTACGAAACTTCTGTAGCAGTTTTAGTGAAGCATACGCGCCACTGTTTTTTTCCGTGGCACGTTGAAGAAGACGACGAAGACCCGCGCCGTGATTGCTTGAGTGTATATGTTGCTGGCTGACACTCACCCTCACAGACCCAAACAACTTTCAAGCTCACGTAAACAGCACACTCGAAAGTCAGCTCTTCTCGCGAACAAAATGTGCTGCGAAAAAGACACCGGCGGAAAAATCTAATCTCACTTTTCAGAGACCGAGAGCAGCAGCGAAAGCTTCGTGAGCGCGGTTGCTATGACAATGTTGACATTTGGGGTATACCCGTCCCAATGCTCCTTTGAGAAAAACCGCACGTGATTTCCACCGCGCTCTCTCCAATACGTTCGTGCTGGTCGGGGCCTGTCCTGGGTTTCCTTCCTCCATGTCGGATGCAATAAACGTGCGCGAAATCAATAGCATGCGTTTTGTATTCATGCGTTCCGACATATGAAAGAATGAGTGCGACCATTTTTAACACACATATACAAAAAGGATATTAAGCACAACCGCGAAGAAAAGTATCTGATGCCCTTCTTATTCTATAACGCAGAAGTGGCACAGTCAAAACTGTAATCCTATAGGTGGATCTGGATGATTCTTTCCACGCTTGAGCATATATAGTCTGACTTCTCCGGCAGATATCACCAATAAATGTTCCGATGTCTTGCTAGAGCCACTAAAGAAATACATTGTAGCTGTAGGTACCGGAAATATTTGCACTTAAAATCCCCCTCCTTTTATTTAAAGCAATTATTGTGGCCTGTTAATGCCTAAGAGACGTCATTCTTACCTTATTCTGACATTGCTGCAAGAAGACCACCAGGGGAAGTGCAAGCATTGAAACGTACTAGGTTTTGGGTGAAAAAATATAATGCATCTGAGTAGCATATGAACGCGTTTTAGGATTATAGCCGCAACCTTTTTACAGTCGATAGCTCGAACGAGCCCTCCCATTTCTTTCTTCAGTTATCGCTGATTGGATGTTAAATCCTGCGCTTCACAAAGGTCGGCGGACTGCCTCATTCGGTCTGAATTTAACATTCAACTACAAGAAAGACAGAGAGGGCAAGCAACTAAACGTATTCATTTCTTTCCATCATCTTTTTAAATGCTGTCGTTTGAACTTAAGCATGCCAACACATTTATTGACGAGTCGACGTCACTCCTCTATCATCATTGATAACATGGTCGCTAAAACACGATTGTGTTGGCTGATATTTGCTGCATATTTGCCGTAATAAAGCAACAGATTGTTTTCTTATTCGCACAGTTTTCGCCCATTTCGAAAACTCAGTGTACGTAACTGCACCCTGTACTCACCGGCATAACTTTGCGACGCCCCGTGACGACGCTATGCAGGCCGTCGGTGTACGGCGACATCCGGTTAGATGCGCTCTATTGGGGCTCGCGTTTTTTATTGGCTAGGCTAATAATTTCTAATAAAGCACTCAAGTAAAAACTTGAGGAGCTAATTATCTTGTCTCGATGCTCCTCCATCGGCTCAGGAAATTTTGCGTCCGCGCAAGTTCTACTTACCGCTAGGACACTTTCCTAGGAAGGGAAAACACGTGCAAGCACAGACACCGGTATAACACAAATTCAAAAAAATCTTTCTTGCCTACAACAAAAAGTAATTTGATAAAGTTTTCTCAGTTTGTAGACAATGAACATTTTTAATAACTACACTATTTAGCGAATTTTTACCCTTACCACCTCAACGCTAAATTTACGACTACACGTAGGCTAAAACTAACTTTTTTTGTAATTTTGTCGCCAGCTGTACAGGCCCATTTCACGTTATATTCGTCCCAAATTATTTTTCGCTGACAGTACAACTTGCAAGCAATTAGTTACTATAAAATATAACCTTTCGGTAAAAAGTTATCTTTCTGCAATAAAATTCCCGATATGCACCAAATTTTGCATATTTAGTGCCGTATAAGAAACTCACGGAAACGTAAAGTTCGAGAACTCCTTTTTAAAGTGAAAAGCCTATCTTCATTCTCAAGGAAAAATCGTGTGCACGACTAATTTAAGAGGAGAAAATTTTTTGACAATGGGGCGTTTTACGACTCATATTTTCGAGCTTTCTAAAAAACTTCACATGTTCCCAGTGGTGCTGAAAATTTTTTTTTGCAGAAATGTTTTGCAGGTATACTTCTTGCTTTAAATAGAATAGCCTCAATTTTTTTCAAGGAAATTGCTGATGGTCGAGCGCCAAGGTTGGGACAGTTGGCGTTCCCAGTACCCACAAGCAATTTTCTGGATGAGTCATGATCGCAAACAATGTAGTTATCCCATACTGCTGAGGCAAGCGTGATGCTTCGCTTCTTGAGACCAACTACTTGGGGGTCGTCATGACTCATCCAGGGCCTCGCACTGTCAATAGTCCACAGTCCGGCGAATAGAAATGACGCTCACCGGAAGAGTCTCGACAAAACAACTTACTCCAAAGCAATGCATAGGGGATGGAGCGCTTAGGCACATGGGACAAGAAATATACAGACACAAGAAGTGCCATGGGTTTCTATACTTTTCATGTCCTTTGTAGCTTATAGCTTTGAATCCACTATGCGTCCGTCTTATGAACCAACTCAACCAACGGGCTTATTTTTGCTAACTTTCGTCCATCACTTTCGATTTCCGCCACGGGCCAAGGGAGATGCACTATCAGTTATATCTCCGAAAGCGATCAGGAAAAAAGCGTACGAGCACAACGCCATTGCGTTAGCGCTGAGCGACCACCGTGCAGGTTAGGTACTACATTAGTGAGAATACAACAAGAAGCTTATAACAAATAAGCAAGGGACGCACTTGTAGACAGAGAATATGATGATGGCAGGCACCAGGACCACTACTGACAGCGAATGTAGCACGATGGAGAAGATGGTCATGGAACGATGATACTGCAGGTACAAAGAGACCGTGTGACATGTAAAAAAAAAAACAGAGTAATGAAAGTTATGAGCACAGTAACAGTATTATGGCACGGTTTGGCTATTATTCCAAATGGCATACACAATAATTCAGGCGGATTTGCACAACAGCTCAAGCCGAAGGAATTGGAGCTCACGCATCTATGTTTCACGCTTTGTTATGGGAAACACTTTTACTTGCTGCATCCTGTACCCATAGGTAAACGATGTCAAATATAAGCGAACAACAAGCTGAACGCGTTAGTAAAGAACTGAGTCATGTTTCTGACTTTTTCAGAAAGACTGGCGTAGTTTCAGTGCGCATAATACGCGTGCATATTAAGTACAGATATTAAACCAACGAGCATTCGTGATAAAGTAGAGTTGTTTATCTTTCTCCTTTCAAGCGAGAGTGCTAACTCCAGTCGGTGTTTTCAAAATTTTTGTTTTCTTTTTCTAGGTTATATTTTCGGAGAAGATACACGGAACCGTTAATAGGGCGCGTAGGTAGCTTGCAGGTAGCTCTTAGCATTGAATCATACGTCAGTACTGTAACTGATAGTGAAATATATGAAAGGGTACCGAAAAACGACCTACTACCAGTGAAAGCTGAATCCAAGCTTCGAATGTCGCGCTCACGGTTTTACTAATTGTTTGTTCACCGCCATTAAAATTCTTGGAAACTTGCGGACATATGCATGTGGACCCTTCTGTTCACAAATTCTAGCCTGCACTTACACTCACTCATTGCTACCTTTTGTGTGTTTCGTTAGCTGCATTGATTAGTAGACACCAAAATATTGCCACAGTGTGATTTGAGCCGAAATGCCGGAGGCAGCGCTAGTAGGAGAAGACGATGTAGAACAGCTCGTCTTCAACCATGGTCTCTGCCATTTTTGATGTTTGGCCATACACCCTTAGGCAAGGTTACACCATTCGGAGTGTATCTCTGCCACACAACAATAATCGTCATCTGCCTTGCTTACGTTTCCTTTCGTGAAAACGCCGTGCCCGCTACTTTCCTGTCGGGAATGCTATGTCATGCTGATAACGCGCATGCCGTTCGTTCCTGGAAAGTACCGGGCTCGCCGCGTTAAAGAAAGGAAATGCGGACAAGACAGATAACGACTATTGTTGTGTGGCAAAAGGGTGTAATTTTGGGCTTAAGAGTGCAGTGTTCGCGCCTCGTGCATAGTCACACCAAATGCCGCCAGACTAACTCCTTTACACTGTAACATTATGCACACAGCGAGCACGTTTTTACAATATCTGGATAGCACATGAGTTGCCATTTTAATATATATCTGAAAGATAAAAAAAAAAGACATCGAGCGAGTGGCATTCGCATAGACTTTAAGGAAGCCCGAATACTAATGAAACAGACTAAGGGAGTATATTTTGTGAAATGATTACCTTTATTTGTACTCCCGTGTTAATTCGTATGTATGTGTTATGCATGACGTGTCGTGTTACAGTAAAACACAACGTCTTAAAAGTGACGCTATTGCGAGTTGCGGTAGCACAGCGTTTCGGAGAAATATTTATTTTAAGAGCGGAGTTCTTGATAACTTCGATTTCGTGCAGTTTGTGATAGCACTTTAAATTATCTAGTGGTTCTGTTTTACCTCATTGCTCCTTACGCACCTTTTCGCTTCTAATGCAAATAACGGAGGTCGAATAAGTGTCTACTCATGTTTACGTAATTCAGTTTACGTAATTCTGTTTACGTTTACGTTTACGTAATTACGAATGTTTACGTAAAATTCTGTACAAGTACCTATTGCCAATCCTACTGCAATGTTTTCAGTGTGACCTGATATCACTTTTCTGGGGTCATACGGCTACATCTATCTTTTCATATTAAAAAAAAAAGGTTATTTATAATTAGGTGTATTTTTATCACGCGTGTATATGATGAAGTTCATTCCCATGACGATCACAACTAGCATCAATTCATCAAACCACAGCTGTTCGTTTCTTTGCTAACGTTAAAGTATACGTGAAAAGGCAAGAAATTTAAGAACTGCCATGTAATAATTAGAATTGACTTGCTTGACAGCGACTAATTTCAAGTGGTCGACAATTTGTAATAACCAAAATTACGGGTCATTCACTATACTTCACGTGGAAGTCCGTAGGTCATTTATGTGGTCCTTCCATGATCAGCAGTGCAACTTTTTACATAGGCGTTGCTCTTTGTGCTCATAATTTTTTTTTTTTGAAGTGATCTTGCGTATTTCTTTGCATACAGGCACTCTAAAGGTGTCAGAGTTGTTGTATAGCCAACAAACTTA
Organism: Dermacentor variabilis; assembly: GCF_050947875.1. NCBI lineage: Eukaryota > Metazoa > Arthropoda > Arachnida > Ixodida > Ixodidae > Dermacentor > Dermacentor variabilis. Next base: position 98,065,431 of record NC_134569.1, on the reverse strand, counting down.
ATAAGTTGGTTGGATACGCAATTCTAACTGCTGTAACTGTTTCGAGAGCGGCAGTGAGAACGAAAATGTGGAGCAATAAGGCGGAAACATGGCGAAGCTTGATGACAATTAACGACAACTTCCGCAGAGTAGAAGGAACACAACTTTAGAATGAAGGTGAGCTGTGTTGACCATCAGGCTTCCAAGAGCTCAAACGACTTACCATTTGTAATTAAAATAAAGTATTCTACTTGCGCACTAGTCTTAATCAAATACAGTGCCGAAATACTTGAACGAACCTCAAGTGAGCCACAATCATAGAAGGTATACTCCTTGCCGTACTCCTGGCTGTAGAACCATGTGCCGTTCTGCCAGCAGGTTTTCTTCGACATCTCTGCGTTGAAAGAAGCAATTAAATATGAACTGTATAAGGACACTTCCTACGGGGTGTACAAATTATTAGGCATCGAGCTTTAAGAAATGCAGCGTAGTATTAGCGCGAACACAAACATGTGCACATATTGCTTAGTCGTAGTCAATCTGACCATCCCCCACTATTTCTTTTCTCCATGTGGGTTAATCGGGTAAATGTAACTCGCAAATTATTGTTTTAATGGTCAACATGTGAATGACGAAGTTGCAGGCCATTAAAGCAACATCAAACTGGGATATTTTTAGCTACATATAATTCGTGTGCGTATGTTTCCCGGCTGAAGAACAAACTGGGATATTTTCAGCTATATATAATTCGTGTGCGTATGGTTCCCGGCTGAAGAACAAAGCCTACAAAACAGGAGAAATAGTCACTTGAATGTACACCCACTCCACACGAGAAATCATCGACTTCAAAGTGGCGTACTAAAGTTAACTTAAAAAACAAATAAAGGAAGAATATGAACAAATCGGTGGATTTGTTCATATTCCGCAAACCATTGTTCAAATTCATATTGTTCAGACCAGGGACAGCGCGTCGCCTTGGTATTGGTACGGAATCAGCGCTGATAACGGTTGACCCGTCGTGGATAGTGCGCGCAATTATCTTTCGAGTCAAAACAACTTTTTCGGCTTTCGTGAGCAGCTCTTAGTAAGCCTGTCTGTATTTATTTATTTTGCGTTAACGTCTTTAAATCACGGTAAAATTAAGAATGCAAATAGGCACCTAGCTGAAGACATCCTAGTTTCACATTTCTTATCAGTGTATCCAGGCTCATAATTAACGCATTAGCAAGTTTCTGTGTAATTCACGAGTTAGATAATAATGCAGAATTATGCAATTAAGTGTCATGAACAACAAATTACTGGCGGATGCTCAGCTCGATACAGAACGCTACGTATACTTGGTTTTGTTTCTATATGACATAACATTTTTTTTAAAGCTCGGTTCATTATGGGTTGCGAGAACTAGAAATCCTACTGATGATACAAAATTTTTTTCTCTCTCAGGCTCAAACTATTCAGAGCGAAGGTTATATTTCGTTGTGTCTCGTTGACCTTTTAACGTAACAGTGTATGGTACAAGAACACCGTGTGTTCAGGCTTACGACACTCGGACTTATGAGTGATGCTTCAGTTTTGGATACGTGAACTCGCTATGGTCGAAGGTAATGAAAAAGATGATCAGTTTTAAAAGTTACAACAAAATTAATTTTCAAATCTATTTCGTGTGACACATAAATATGAATAAAGGGGAAATCGGACATCCACCCGTTCGTATCAATTGCTACAAAGGAAACCCATACGGGTTCCTCGAAAGAAAAGCCTCATGGTTGAAGAAAAATTCGTCCTGGTCCGGGACTCGAACCCGGGACCGCCGCCTTTCCGGGACAGCCGCTCTACCATCTGAGCTAACCAGGCGGCTAGCAGATGGCAGGGCGAAGTTGAATTTGTCGACAACACGAAGCAAAGGCAAGTGTTTGACGTAGTAGTTCTGCGGAAACCCGCAAGGTGGAGAGAAGTAATGAATAAAGGGAAAATCAGACATGTGGGGCGTTGTGGCGTAAAGCTATTGCCAACTTTTTCCAATTCTGCGATCTGCCCTCCACGATTTGCCAAAAAAAATTTCAGACCCCTCGCACTTCGCTTTTCTTCACGCGACGTCAAGAAAACCGCGGTAGCTCTCCATCTGATATGACGTCCACACACTCATTATGCATGATTATACTAAACAAAAGAAAAATAATCATTTCTGATTCGACGCCGTTTCGCTGGAATCCGTCTGCTATTGGTCAAAGTTTTCGAGCTGCGCTCAGTTCACCCGTCTGTCACGCGAAGTCATAAACCTGCGAAAACTCACCGCGTTAAAGGTACAATAATAAGGCGAACAAAACTTTTTTTCTAAATAGCCGGAGACTGCCCCATTCCAAAAGGATTAGAAGATGACTGCTCACCGAGCACACAGGCAGTGGCTACTCGCACTTGTCAGAGAGCATGGTTTCATTTGCGCAAAGCAGAACTTTTTGCATGACATTATAATTTTGTCAAGCCCATGTGCCACGTATACGACATTGCTCTGCCAAATATTCTTTGCTGAATATCCATTTTAACAATATTCCTATCCTTCCGTAGCACGCAGCCGCGATATTCCACCAGCCATGCGAGATAAATAAGGGGAAGAGTACCAATTGCAGACGCTGGCACCACTTTCTTCATCCGGTTATCTATTTTCACTGCGCTGGCTCGATCGGCCCCACTTGAACCCTCTCCACTTAAGCGTGCTCCCAGCTTTACGTTATAGCTCCCCATGTTATGTTCAGTAGGTGTCTACGAAAGGGGCATTGCTTAAATGATTGAGCTTTAGTGGTATTACTTCAGTATGTGAGTTCATTTATTTTTCGTTTTGCCGGGAGTGCAACCCTTAATGATAGACTCAAACTCATTCTGGAGAGAGGCGGAGAAAACAAGCATGCTCAGAGCAATTAAATACATAAATACGTATCTGCATCATAAAGCGCTTGGTGCTTTCTGGTCTCGTAGCAAGGAATCAATAAATGCCTGCATAAAGAATATGCTAGGCTCGTGTGTGATCCAACGGATTATCACAAATAGCAGCTGCATGATAAGCGTAGGATGAGGTCGAGAGACAAGGAGGCGAATGAATGTCACGGAAGAATTATTTTCTGCGCAATTCAACAACGTAACTTTCAATCTAATGATATGCCTCTCTGATGCAAGCGACAAAGCAATCGGATAATTAAATTCTTTACGGTCTCTTCATTCATAATTATTCTTCATAATGGCCCAATTTCAATTTAGCCATCTCAGGCAAAGCAGAAAGTTATGAGAAACAGCGAAGACATGACCTTGTTCCCCACCGGCGGCAAGTTGGTTTTCATCCACTTTCATTTCCATTAATTTATAATTTCTTTAATTCAGTTAGTAAGTACAATTAACTTCTCCCATGTTGTCCTTGGCGTCGTTGTTTGGTGGCTTCTTATGATTAATAAAAATCGGGCCCCTCGGTTGACCCACTGTTGTAGCGTGCCACAGAGGCACCTGCGTCATATTTAGAAAAGCTCGTGTTGCGGCGCCTCGGAGTCTTTTTTGCAGCATATCGGCTCTCACAGGAAAGCGCATCTGCTTACTGAAGCGTTTTCTTTTGCCTTTCTTTTTGTCTATGCGCTGCGTTTAACCAACATCACTGATTTCTAACGCAGAACACCTTGAGGAAATTTAATTGAAATATAATTTATCAGCAAGAAACTTAAAGTTCACCGACTTCCGCACATCTGAACCCAGCCATGCGAGACGCATTATTAAGGACGTATAGATAAACGTAGGAACACTTGTCGAATAGAGGCCGCGCACCGATTACCGCGGAATTTCCACGCACCGTTTCCTGTAACCAGCTGCATTAGAACAACCAAGTCTGACAGTGGTATTTCGGAACGTAACTACGTGATAACCAAAAGGATGCTCGAATACGCGGAGTTTACTACTAGGGCGGCAATCTACTTCGTTGCCAATGGCTAACATGCAGATTTGCCACTTTTGAAACATTCGAAACCGCTTTCCCGAGGTTTCGCCTTTTGCATTTGTACTGTTGTCGGCTGTTGAATAATCGAAGCGAATCGAAGGAGAAGGAAGCGACGTAGCAAAGAGAAATAACCAAGAGCCGCCTACTATTCTGGCACAAGCTTCGCACTCATTGGAATGCCGAATGCTATTGCGTTAGCACCTAATGTTTCGTAATGTTCCTGCCAAGGTGGCAAGCACTTACCTATACTCTGCGAACAGCAAAGGTCACGCCGTCCCTTCTTTCTCACTTTTCCTAATATGCTCTCGCCTCCACAGTGGTTAATTATTGAGAGGATGTTTATATATAGCAACAAGGGAGGTGCCGGTATTGGAGTCGCTGCCGTTCCGTTATTATGACCGTACAGAGTTCCCAGGAGACCACTGTCGTAAATTTGCACCCGTCTGCAAAGGTCGCATGCGCAAAACTACGAACGTGGCTTACTGATGCACTGCGGTTGCTCGGTGATAAAGTACGCGTGCGCGGGACAGGGCTTATGCACCGTCGTCCCGGCAGGCGTGTCTTTGTAGCACGTCCAGCCATCCCATGTCGCAGGACAGTGTGGCCCGTCTGGAAAAGAAACGAACGAAAAAAAAAAAGAGGACGTTGATTCATTTTTTTATATATACCATCACAAACAAGGCTCACCGATGCTCACCGACCACAAGTCATTTTTCTGGCAGACTGAAAATGTACTGTATTAAATTACAGAGTCTTAATTTCTAGAGCTTTTTTTTTTCATGCTCAGTCAGGATTATTTTGCAACCTTCAGCGATTAGTATTCAATGTTCTATGTTGGGTACACAAAGTGAAGATATTCTGCGAAGGAAGTTTGTCCCAATTTTAGCTGCGATTAAACAGTTTCGCTGCTGCTGTCATTGTTCATGTGGTTTTCCCGTTCTGGAGTGCTCGTTCTTCTGTGCCTTTGTTCACTCAAGCGTGAAACGTCCTGATTATTGGAATGCGCGTCAGTTGCAGTCCTGGTCACAGTCGCTAGTAGAGCAGGTATGTGAAGCAGACCCTGAGTGCAGGTTAAGGCGACGTGCCTGTCCTCTTCTATGTCGGCAACCAATGCAGTTAAATGCGCCAGTCACTTATCATGTCCAATGAAGCAATGAGATAAATGTTAAGATTAGCTGCTTAAAAGATACTGATGGACTAGTTGGTGAGCCATGATATTGAAACAGCGCACTCACATCTGACACGTTCGAGTACACATAGAAAGGATACACACAGGCGTTGGACTGCAACTGTAGTGCTTTATGTTCAAAGTCCCGCCTTTTGTAATGTCCCTCTCTAAGTGTAACTGTACGTGGCAGATGTAAGTGCACTGCTTCAATAACATAAGCTGTTCAATAGCATAAGAGATTGGTTCTGTTCCGGTATAAGAGAGTTACCGAGGAGAGATCGAGATAGAAAATAACTCGGCTACTTTAGTTACTTGTGGACTGCAGTGAAAATAGACTAACTGATTAAGTAAGTACATGAAGAATACACGTAAATTGAAAAAAAAATGGCTGCCTCTATGCCTCAGTGTCCATGCTACTACATTATTACGGGATACACTTTGCGGTTTCTCATTAGTGCTAGGGTCCTGCATGCATTTAAATGAATGAATGTAAAGTCCAGACAGGTGACTCAGTTTTAACTCAGGTAGCTCCAGTTCACGCTACAAAGCATTAAAAAGCTGTGGTTTCGCCCAACAAACGAAGCATTGAATGCGATAGCAAATCATTAGACAGCTATACGACGTAAGCATAGTTGTTTTATCAGGCGTATAAGCGTTCGCTTACCAACTAAAATAGCAACCATGGTGTAAAAAAATTAAATTATGGGATTTTACGCATCAAAACCACTTCCCGATTATGAGGCACGCCGTAGGGGAGGACTCCGGAAATTTTGACCATCTGAGGTTCTGTAAGGTGCACCTAAATCGAAGCACACGGGTGTTTTCGCATTTCGCCCCCATCAAAATGCGGCCTACGTGGCCGGGATTAAATCCCGCGACCTTGTGCTCAGCAGCCCAACACCATAGCCGCTAAGCGACCACGGCGGGTGTATGGTGTCAAACGCGCACAGGTAAACATAAACACATCTCACTCGATAACCGCGGACACTCGCTGTCGAAACGCTGGCGTGAGCAATAGCGGCGGCAGCAGTGAGTGAATTCGCGCTGCCTCTCGCGATGGAGGCTTGTAGAGACCTTTCGCAATCATTTGTAGTAAGTAAAATGATTCCGTAGTAAGAACGCGCACGGCTGCGCAGCAGAAGCAAAAAAAAAAAAAAGAAACAAGAACTCCGCACATTAGCGCAGCCGGCGCAACGCGTGCTAGCTGGATCTCAAAACGGGCTCGTCCAAAACCGAAACCGGTAGATGTTAATCCCACCCGCTCGGTGCGCCACAGTCACTTCGGCCGCTGGCCTCTATGGGAGTGTCCGCTCTTGCTAAACGTCTTTCTCTACGGTTTCTATCTACAATTCCCCTGTCAATTCATCTCCATTCGCCTGCGGAGCACGTTTCAAACCTCGCCCAGTGTCACCGGCGTTCTCGCGTCAACACAAACGCCATACAACAAGACCACAAGTTTCTTTAAGACGCATCCCATCACGTCGTATTATTCAGTCCTGGTGACGAATTGTTGCTCTCGTCCACGCACTCCTGACCTGTGTCACTAGTTCCAGCCTCGGTTAATCTCCCGTACATAGTGCAGGAGCGGATTTCTCTTGTCAGAAAGAACCGGCAAATGCGCAACTCTGACCAGCCAAGTGCGTCTAAATCGCCGTATATACGCAGAAGGATAAAAAAACACCGCAAGAACTGTGGCATATAGACGCGACAGCGAACTATGAAAATGGAGTTGTATATGAGTTCTTGTCTACGGACACTTGAATTGATGTCAACGAACACCGGACTCGACCAGCTGCTGCCTTTCTGCTATTGAAGCAAGGAGTTAGATATCAAGGAATTTATTTGTGACGCTGCACTGGGCTTGATTATGCAAGAGAGTTTGCACCGACGTCGTACGAGGCCTACAACAGCTCGTGTTTATTAAGTTGGCTACTCGCACAAATGCGAAATATTTCAGTTTCAGCTCTAAATCTCGGAGAACCTATGAAAAAAAATTTTTTCCTTTGCTTTTAGCAAGACCGTTTGGTGTAATTTCGTTCGTATTTACAACTGGCCATCGCCTGTTCTCTGTTACCCTTCTTGCGAAAGCCTTAGAAGACATGTAGCTTTGAACAATTCCTGGAACATAAATCTCGTCATCGCTTTATTACTCTCTGGCAATATTTCATATCTACATTTGCCTGCAAAGTGCCACCGTCAAAAAAATAAAAAGAACGTGACTACATAACGTAGTATATGTGGCACAATTCCAATGTTTCCTAATGAAGAAGCTCACAATAAGTTCCGTTCATAAAATGTTCCTTTGTTTCCAGGATCATTTCTATATTCCAATTAGTCATAACGGATAACTCGTGCAAGATCTTGCAAATTGTACATGCTTATGATTTGTTTCTTTTTTTTTTTCAATCAGCACATAGTTGAATCAGTCTGTATGCGAGCACCATCACCACCACAACCACAATAGCACAGGCTGCGCGCCGTTATAACAGTTCCGAAGTGCTGTAAGTGCCATCAAATTCATCTTTTCAATTAGGTAGCTACGTTTCGATCGTTTCATCGCGTGAACGGTGCCGCTCACCTCTGGCCGGCGCTGGATCAGCCAGCTCGTCTTCGAGCATCTCCCGGCAGCATTCCTGAGCAGCCAGGCAGCAGCTCTTCCAGCGGTCGGCGTAGAACCCCTTCTTGAACGTTTCCACGATTCTCGCGTCGCTTACGTTACCATAGGGCTGCAAGCATTCGCCGCCACACTCTCCGCGGCACAGCCTTCCGCCACGGCAGTACCTGCACGACCACGCGAATGCCGAGAAGCTTAGGCGGTGGCCGCTTGGCACGTCAAAGCAGTGACGTATTCTGGACGTTACTTCTTCAGAACCGCGCGAAAAAGTGGACTAGGCTAGATAAACGCGAATTCATTGTGCATATCGTATTTGTCTGTTTCTTGAAGTGCGCCAGCCTGACGGAATCAGCAGTGAACGCTTTCGTGTGTAACAGTTCAAACTGTAAACTTCTTTTTTCTTTCTCCTCTTTCAATCCCCTTTCCCCATTTCCCAGTGCAGGGTAGCCTACCGGCCTCAGCCTGGTTTACCTCCATGCCTTCGCCTGATGGCTTCTCTCCCCTTCATTCTAGTCCAATGCCGCTCTTCGCGCAGTTACGAAAAGGTGACGTAATATGTACCAGCAATTTCGGTTCAAAACCCTTCTTTATTCTATACTGTCCGCATGAGTCAATCATTGAAATATATCTAACGTAATTCGTGCGGCACAAAAGGATAACAATAAGGTGATTATTCAGTCCGTGTCAGATCGAGGCGATTTTTGTCTGAATACGTCTGAAATACGTTCTATGCAGTTGCCCAGCCGCCATAGCTAATTCCAATACGTTCACGTTGTAACGTCGTGTAACACGGGCTGGATTCCCAAATAAGTTTGTGAAGTATTAGAATTGGAGCTGGCATGCAGTTAATTCGCTGGCCTTCCACAAATGTTCCGAACGCAAAGCTCTATCAACTTCCTGTATCGGACCTTCATGTCCAATAACCATGGTTCATAATTTGGTGGCGCCATGGCTGCAGTTCCAATTACTTCAGTTATCGTAGTCGTTGACAACCCAGTACCATTTCGTCAGAAGGCGCCTCTAGCGGCATAAAGAAAGAAAGAAAAAAGAAAGAAAGTAAGAAAGAAAGAAAGAAAGAAAGAAAGAAAGAAAGAAAGAAAGAAAGAAAGAAAGAAAGAAAGAAAGAAAGAAAGAAAGGAAGACTTATTGCGAGGTCAACATCACAAGCTTTTCTGTTTCCAAGAGCTATTTCCCAATGGATGGCTCACTTACATAGGAACGCATTCGCTATCGCCAGAGCCCGCCATCCCTACTGCCTAACCTATGTAGGCCATTACCCGAAATTGCGAAGCAATTTGCACATCAAGGTGGTTCGTAAGGGCATACATCGGTCAGCAGAACACAGCGAGCTACCCTTGACCTAGACGAGGTGTTAGCGTTAGTCGTGGTCCCAAACGCTATCCAGTGTAGCACTAACTACTGAATAGGTACTTCCCGCATCTTCTAGGAAGAGGAAGGAGTTTTGGCAACTTCATGGAAAGCTTCGCTGTGGGCCAGGACTGAATTCACAAAGCCCTTCGTCCAGAAGTGCTGTTTGCGACTGGCGTGCCGTTTTCGCAAATACTATGTCCACCACCTAGATTGACTCACGCTTGCTTTCACGGGGAGTAAGATCTTTGTTGTGAATACACGCCAAAATGTGCCCACCGAATAATACTGCAGTTTATACTAAAGGTCCACGCAGGCCATGATTATAACTGCAAGAAAGCACCTCACTTACCTTATCCTATAGTCCTCCAAACTTTCTTTCTTAGTCGCAACATGGGCGGGTTTCTTTCTTTTTCTTGTGTGTGATTCAGTATTGTCGACAGATGGTAGATTACACCGCTCTACAGTTAGTCAACGTCTGTAACCATGAAGAAGAAGTAACCGAAAAGGAAAAGTACTTACGTCAGCCTAGAGGCGTTCTTGAAAGCCAGGCTTGGCATGTACTTGTAGCAACGCGCACAGGTGAGCTGGCTGAAAAGATGCGGCTCCAGGTACAGCTGGCTCTCCATGCGGCAAGTACCAGGGACCCTCTCGTACATTGACCTTCGTGCCCACGCCATTTCCACGTAGCCGGCAGTCACCTGCAAAATTATTTTCGCAACGGCGTTGAATTGCAAGCTGGAAAGTGTTTCCGATGAATCAGACAAGACACACGTCGTTCTGTGAGTGATAGATTTGTTACTTCTGTTGAAATATGCCAACGGCAACATTTCATTTTTATACGTGACCCATATGTTGCAGGCGACGTTCGACAAATGTCAGTGTATATTCGTCAATCCTTCGAAAGTTCATTGCGAAGCTTGAAGTTCTTTAAAGCTGCAGTCATGGAAAACACATAAATTAGTAGTAGAATCAGCATAGCTGTTCTTGCACCCACTGATAGATGTTCCGGGACTACCAGAACATATGTTGAAGCTCGAAAGCTGGATAAAAAAATACTTCTTGCTTCATAAAAGCCTGCGTCAAAACGTTGTCTAACTTCTAACGCCTGATCGTCTTACTTCTTGGTTTCATAACTGACGCCTTATCATACGTACATCATCGTTAAAACAAGGTAACTTTACCAAGTGACCCGTCGTCTTGTGTTCTGTGCAGACACTGAACGATGTCTCTCCACAAATCTGTAATAATCCGCAGTTCACTAAATAATTGTACTGCGTTACAAGGAAGGGTAGATGTTTGTGCGACCTCGTACATATATACACGTAGGTTGCAGCTAGAATAAGCGCGATGGATTTTATATGTCACAGGTTCACAAATACATTATCAGTCCTATTCAAGAACACTCGATATACAAAAGCAGCCAACTTACCAAAGAAGCAAACAAGTAGAACCGAAGGTCTATCGACGTCATAATTCACTCAGTACACAGTGGGAAGATCACGTGAAACTGCCCTCTTATGTTCTGCACTGTTTGAAGTCACCCGCAGTGGACCGCCATTGTTCAGCAGGCTCGCAGTCAGCGGAGAATAAACGCTGGAAGAAATAAAATATAAACAACTGATACAGGCTCCTTCGAGCTATGAGTCAACTGTACATGGGCCTGTATTCACACGTAAAGAAAGACGTTCATCCACTGGAATTGTTCTCAAAAACAGGTGCCAGCCAATCGGGATGACGGAAAGCAGACACAATCGGCCAGAGGCAAACAACACGTATGAATAAGAATTATGGGTTCTGCCTATGATTCTTGGGGTAACGGTAATGCTCTTGATCTATATTGTTATGCTGCTCTCATTTACGATTATAAAATAGCACGTGCTTTTTCCTATCAGATCTGCGTGCATCATTATATGCAGCGCTTCGGAATTACAAAAGATATCGTCATAAAGAGGAGACTAGAAGATGGCTGGTATCGAATTGAAGCGCACTTCACTACTTTGCAGCTTCAACACGAACAAATGTTTTCGTAGAAAAAAGGAAGCGAATTATTGATGATGGCATACAAAAATACTCAATAAAAAGAAGACAAAAACTAACCGAGAACAATCGTAGGGGTCTTCTAGTTCTTTCGTGCCGTACTCATTGGTCGACGAAAATTGCTTTACGGCATTAAAGTTTTAACATATTTGACCCGATAAGCTCGCCATCACGCTGATCGTACATGGCCGCAGTGACAGTGTATAGAAGGTAGCCTTCAATGAACTTTATGCATTTTTATGTTCTCTTCATGATACGGAAGCGACGGCTCACAGTGAATGTGAATGAATTATAAATAAAGGCCATCATCCGCTCCTGGCAGTCTCATTTGTGTAGCCGGCAGACAGTTAAGCGAGGCATTATAAGTGGGGTCATCGTCGTCATGGCAATTAGCGGTGTCATCCGCTGTTTCCTGCTCATGACTAATGGTGTCGAAAGCACCAAAATGTTCGCGCAACCGTGGGCGCTTTAACGTAAGGTGATTCCATTCTGACTTCAGTCCAATTTTCTGACGTCAAATTTAAGTACCCGCTAACGCAAGCATCGGCGGGGGCCCACAACGTTGTTTGCACAGCCCAGCCAAACGCTCTCCTCGTTTATAGACGGTTATAACTTTTGTTTGTTTTGAAAGTTAAAGCATTGCCTACCGTAACAGGCTTTTCTTGATCTAATTGGCTGAACATAGGTGAGGAGCGCAGATAAGAGCAGAGGGTTTCGATGGGGCTAAGCTAGTGCAGTGAAAGTAGATAACTGGGCGAGGAGAGCGATGAAGGCGTCTCTGAATGGTTCGTTTCCTCTTGCTGATCTCGTGGTTGCCCGTTGACGATTACGGCGGCGGGCAACGGAATCGTAAAAATATGCAACAACGAATTCCTAACTAAGAATATTTTGGCAGAGCGATGCTGTTTATATGACGAAAGGGCTCGGTAACGTTATACTGCCCCGCGAAAACTTTATTATGGGCAAATAAATTAATTCTCACTGGTAGGTCCGTGTACACAGCGCCGGAGCGATCAGTGCACAGCCATCTCCTGCTCCTTTTTAGTCCCAGTCTCCGACTAGTCCTAAAAAAAAGAAAGAAAGAAAAAAATTCCGTTTTGTTCTGCATAGTAATGCATATTTAGTGCGTAAACGTCACTGTGACGTCATGAGTTCTCGCGGTTTTATCATGTCGCGTGAAATACACGCGAACTAGGTGTGGCCCGAAAACATTTTCACCAATCACGGAAGGCTGATGGTGACAAAGGCGTAGAATCTCAAAGAAGTGTACTTTATTTCTTTTTGTCGGCCTAATCATCCATAATGCACAGTCAGTGCGTACACGTCATATTGACAGACAGGTGAACTACGCGTCACTTCAAAAACGTTTGACTAATCGCGCACGGCTAACGAAGGAAATGAAGTAGAGCCTGATTGAATGCCTTTACGTTATAGCACCACATATTTGGGACATGAAGTGTTACATACTTCGTTCTTGGAACAGTATGCTAGGAACAAATTTTTGAGACATCCGACAAGTAGAAATGGTGGCGTAATTTCTGTCCCACCCTCTACTGATATAGAAAGTACGTTCCAAATTTTGTATTTTTTGAAGTAAAACAAAACTAAGAATCATTGTTTCTGCCCCGAACACGAACAGTCTATAGCATGTGAAACTATTTTGAAATAGCAAGGCGAAGTTGGTCAACGCGTGTGCATTTGTTTGTTCTTAAGTTTCCTTAACTGCTCATTTTCTTCACTGCTTTTACGAGATTAGAGTTCCCAGCAAATCAAGCAGACTTATGTCAGTGCGCTGTTGTCTGTGTAAACGTTACAAACATTTAGTAGCAGTGGTTACTTAGAAAATGAAAACTGAATACCTGAAAATCCGCAACTGAAAACCTGAACCAGAAAATCAAGGGCTTATATAGAAATAGAAAAAGGACTGCTTGATTTGTCATGGCGAACATATATTGACTGCAAATTGGACTATTATTTTTATCCCTAAATGTACTGCATAAGTACTCAGCTTAAGAAAAACAAAGTCGTGTGCCTAATTGATATCGCAAGGAGAAAGTAGATTAAGAATAGGAAAGTCGGGAGACCTAGGCGTAAGAAAAATCCCGACGACCACTCCACAGGCAACAAAGGAGAAACTGCAACAAGTGCAGTCACTGTGGGAGGGGAATAATTGTAAGCACTTCCTACACACATGCTGCAACTACACACGAATATGCACGCAAGTACGTCGTTCCCAAGACACGATGCAATAACGTGGCTTGACTCTAATATGTCCATAGGCACCTTAACAACCACTCATGTGAAGAAAACAGGTCAGCGTTCCCGAACTTCAACATGTCATATTTACAAATTTCTCACTCAACATTTTCACACTAATAGTGAGTTCACACGAATCAGCAATGTTCCTATTTCAAAGGAACTTATTTAGTCTTTAAAAGCTAGCAAGTCTAATGAACGTGGTTAAAAAAAAAACGCAACCATACGGTAAAGCTCAATGTCATGAGCTGTATATCAACAGAATGTTGTCTCTCTGGTCACAGTGATTGTAAGGCTTGATGCCATCGCTTTCTACACAAGGACATTTTCTCCACCACCTACACACTGAAAAGGTAACAGAGCTTACGGAGTATGTAAGCAACGGTCATGTCGTAAAGCCTACGTAACTTTAGAATGGGGTCATTATGTCGAATGCTTACCAGAAGCGACAAGTGCAACGGTGTTACTATACAAAAAACGAGGAAGGAAATAAAGAATTCAGGGAAGTATCACACTTTTCTCATCTAAAAATAACTATTAAAATATTGTGCACTTATGACCACACCATGAGCTCTGTACCGTTACGCGAAGAACCAGGATCCACGAGAACATTTTTAAGGGGGAACATTTTAAGGAGTTCCTAAGGATGATCCTTCCGAGGAACGAACTTTCTTGGAAAAAACACCGAAGACGAGGAAGATCAAACACACACAAAAAAAGAAGCTCCCGTTAGTTTCAGTATATATATTTGTTGGTGGCATTTTACGTGCTCTCTTCGTCCACCGCCTAGCGGCACTTACGTCGCGAAATCGCATCACCGCGCCTTCTCGTCTCGTTGAAAGGAACGGCCGCTCTGAGGCCGCCTTCGTCGCCGTTAAGAGCGTCATTAGCGAGACCGGGGCGCCCGGAGTACAAAGCCGCGACGACGCGTCGGCGGAGGGATTGTCTTTCGCGAACGCACCTCAGCTACACACGCCGGGGTTCGGGCACGCCGGCGATTAGGAGGAAGCAGGGCAACGAGCTTATTCCGCGTAGCTTGTTGCGGCTCGCAAACGGAACGAACAAGCTGTTGCGACAATGAGGTACGAGGGCGACGGCACGCACTACAGAAGCTCTGGCCGAAGGGCGCCTTCAGATTAGACGCCTGCGTGACAAGAACAGGTGCGCACGACGAGTCGGGATCGCTTGCTTGTTTCCCAACTGAGTGACTCGTTCGAGGCACCTACGGAACCGCCCAGAACGAGAAGGTCTGGCCAGCCGCCATCAAATAAACGCTCAGCTCGGTCTCAAACAAGGCGACTAGTTGGACCGCCCTTTGCCGTCTTATTACTTTACTCTCGCAGAAAGCCGTACTGCGACGTCCTCGTATAATAGGAAAAGCGAGATAAAGAGGCTGCATTCGCACATTCCAGGAACCCCACACGATATCGCTGCGACGGGTTAGAACAAGACACGTGCTGAATTCGCGAAGCTTTTCTTTCGTGAGCGTTCTTTGTCACTGGCCGACCGCCTTCAGGTATGTTACGTCCAGCGACAGGATTGGCTGGAAGCTGCTATTATAACGGAAAAAGATGATCGTTTTTTGTAAATGTGGGCCCAGGAAGTTCACCTCGGGCATCTTGGCTGAAGTGTTTCATTAAGTTGAGAATGCCATGCCGCTCAGTCACGTCTAGAACTGTGCCTTGGTGCAGGTGCAATCACTGAACACTTGTTATACGCGATATATATATATATATATATATATATATATATATATATATATATACTGAAACGACATTTTTTTGGCTGCGTGCAAACATAGAATTCAACAATTCTACACATCCTGTAAAGTGAGCACCACATGATTGTTTTTTTTTTCTTCTTTATTCGTCAACGTGTTGTGGTGGTTGCAGCTGCAGGATTTAACTTTGCGTTCTCGGCCGGCAATTGATCCGCCTGAATATGCAGTACGCTGCTCCTGAACGCCTTTTCTCCCACAGTAAGGCGAAATTGCGGTGGTAGGAAACTTGAGTCATGTTTAGATAGCGATGTGAAACTTAATACAAACACCTACAACGGAGACGCGCTTCACCTGACCACTGGTGCGTTCTTCTACATTGTAATAATAACTGTACTGCATTGATAACTAATCAAGACATATTTGCGATATATAGATACTCGACATTTGGCAAGCATAGCTTCGAAGTAGCGATCGCTTTCAGATTTAAACAACAATGAAATAGTTGATGAAGAGTGACCCAACACTATCTAGTCGAAGCTGAGGAATAATTCTCCACGGGGCATGTTCGCTTTTAATAAAAGCTTTTCAGAAAATCGGCAGACCTGGGGATTTATGTATACCCGTCAGCACGTTATAAAGAGGGGGGGGAGGGTAAATGGAGGAGGAGGGGTCATGCGATTGTTGAAAAAAAAAGGAAAAGAAAAAGAAAGGCGGCACAGCACAGCAACGGCGTGCAGAGGTACATAGGACGAGAAATCCCCAAGCTCTTCGTACTTCCTCCTCTCATCTCGGCTTTCAACACTGTAACAGGAGACCACGTTGGCAAAAGCGTTGCCTGCTTTCCAGCACGTCTTAAGCTAGTGATTGAGAGCTTAAGCCGCCATGGTCAGTTCAGATTTCTGGCGTATTTTGACGCTTGCGCTTGCGACGTCCAGGCTTGTGTTCCTACTTTTTATGCACACATATTTCACGCAACTTGAGTCATGTATAAAAACAGGAAAGAAAGAAAACATGGCTCGGTATACCCTGCAGGAGCTCCACCGCACCCTCCTCCTTCTTCTCCTATTACGAGCTTAGCATAACCTTTTTTGTTGTTGTTGTTGTTGTTTTTACTCCCCTCTTACCGTCTGCTACACCGCCTCACTCGTGAAGTCAGTATGTGCCATTGTAAGGCACCAATAACGAACTGACGTCGTTCACAGTCACATTTAATCACATTGATGATAATTTAGGTATATTATTGATGTGTATGACTTCTGGCATAAGTTAGGGTATTAACAGTTCAAACAATGATGTTCCAACATATCCTAAGACCATAAAGTTCGAAGTTCTGATTCGAAAACATCCCAATTAAGTTTGATTTGATTCCTTTGATTGACATGTGCTTCTTTATAGATGTACTCTTCTTAATATAGGAGAATCGCAATGGTTAGATAGACATAACTGTAGCTCCGAGCTCTGGGAAAAAGCAACATGGCTCTGAAAGTTGCTGCAAATGCGTTAATAACTTTTTGTCCCGTCAGACGATTTCATTGAAACGTGTCATTTAGCGCTTGCTGCTCTGATGGCCGCTTTATTTGCGGCAGCTTACGTTCCTCCTTCGCGCACTAGGGAAATCACCTTCGAGCGCTTGGAAGAGATTGTCATTTCTCCTTTTTCTCTCCCTTGCTGCGGAGTAGCTAAGATGGCAGTTAGCGTGATAAATCGCTCGGCGTATCATTTTTATTTTCTATTTTTCTCTCTGTCTTCATGCGTGGGACGCTTGCAGTTATAATGAATTAACGAGCTATATTATAGCTTATGGGAGCACGTCGGAATAGGACTTGTCGATACGTGGTACGCGTACAAGAATATCTGACTGTATACCACCATATGCATACAGCACTCATTTTTTATGAGGCAAGAACTAACCAGCGATGCATTCGTGCACCGACAACCTCTTTTTATCACGTCGATAAAGCTTCACGGACGAATACGATACTTCCCCTAATGCAAAATTTGAGCGCATCTCTGCACGTATATATTGTACATATAGTACAGAGGTCTATACGTATATAATGACTGGCGCGGACGCTCAGTCTCGAGCGGCACGTTCCAAACGGAGCGAACTGTGGCGCGACTGTCTTGCTAATTGGGAGATCGCGAGAGGCAGCCCGCTGGCGCGATTCACAGCAGCCGCCACTGTCCTCTACTCACTCACCGCTTTGTTGAACAGATGATGCGCGCTACTCTGGCGCCATCTTGTAGACATCGTCTCCGCAGAGTCCGTATTGCGCGGGACCATGTTTTTCTTCTTGCGCTTTCGCCTGTTTTTCTTTCTTTTTTTTAGCATTTTCCTCTGTCAGCTTTCTAACCCCTATCCCCCATCCACAGTGTAGAGTAGCAAACCGGAGACTCATATCTGGTTAACCCCCTGCCTTTCCTCTTCATTCTCTCTCTCTCTATCTTTCTCGCCATACTCCCCTCCTCCGCTTTCCGTCTCGTAGTTCTGCTGCGCCTTCCTCTGCTTTCGTCCTCGCGCTCTCTTCTCTTTCGCCGTAATTCATCTCCCGCTGCGCTCCACGTTCGCTTTTCTTCTTCATTCTGCTCGTTCGCTCGATTACGAGGTGTGACGCCGACGCTCGTCGCAGGAACGGGCGCCTAAGTGCTGCGCTCTAAAAGAAAAACATAACCTGTTTTTGCCTATTGAACAGCGTATTCAACGATTCTGACAGTGCCTAAGCACGACTAAACTCAGGTCAACCTAGTTTTGGAGCTACTCTTCACATGGCTTTAAATAGATTCTCTTGCTTCACTGTTGGCTGTTTCTTGCGTGTCACACCCTTGCAGTTTTCAATTCGTGTTCTCCTTGCACGTACTTGTGGTTTCAGATTATTGGGGACGCGCATAACACTAACAGTGAAGAACAAAATTTCCATTGGGAGGTTTCGTCTCATAGGCGCAAAGCTGTTTTCGCAATACTGCGCCACCGGCCTTTATAACATTCATATGGTGAACATGATGGGGTTGTGATGACATTCACAAGGGCACCAGTGCTAAAGAATGTCGTGCAGCACGGTAGCTTTTGATTGCTAATATTTCGCGATCGTATAATCCGAAGCGACTCGATCCGGAGAGCATGCAATGAATACAGAAAATGGTATTTTGTAGCTTCAGAAAAGAGGCTGCGATATTGCAGAGTTAGAGAGAAAGAGAGAGAGTAACGAAGAGGGAAGTACAGGGAGTACTAAGAACGTGCCCGGTTAACTACCCTACACTTGGAGAAGGAAAATGGGGAAGAATAGATAAAAAAAAAGAAATATAAAATTGACAATAAGGAAGCAGTTACTGTGGACAAACTTTCAGAGGGATTTCGGAACTGTTCGTATAGCTCGGTTATCTTTAAGAAGCGCAATAGGCGGTTTTCTGCAGAGTCTTTTAACTGTGCTTTAATGTGGGAGGATCTCCCGGAAATATCGGTTTGCAACTAAATACAGATTTATTTAAAGACTACCTATCATAAAGACCAGGTTTTTTTTTCATAAGCAGTATGTCAAAGCAAAACTATACTGATAACGAGTCTTCACTGTAAATAAGTATTGCGCGTAGTTTTCTATATCAAATATACATACCCAAGTTAGAGGATGGTTTCATAGCCGTTGCCGTAGCACAATTGGTAGCACAACGCAAGCGTAATTCTGAGTTTGTGGGTTCGGCTCTAACCGGCGACACGCTATCTTTTCGTTCACTTGCATTTTCACGTTCTTTATTATTTTCTACATTTTAATATCAATTTTAGCTAATTTCCTCGATGCTTTCCTTTGCTTCTTTGTCTGTTTGCTTTAATTGCTTATGGTTAACAAAATGGAGCCCCTTGGTTCTCCTTCTCTCATTTATTCATTGCGGGGGTCTTTAATCTAGCAGCCTTGATGTCATCAGGTAGCATGCGACGGTTTAATAGCCACGCCCGCTCTCCTACGATCACGTGTTACGTGACGCCACCGGGAAAGGAAATGATGTTGCACATCCGCCCACGTTACCTCTAAGTGGCCCTGGCTAATACTCCCAGGGCTAGATCTAGTAAACATAAATACCCAAGTTAGTAGACGGTTTGATAGCCGTCGCCGTAGCACAAGTGGTAGCGCAACGCAAGCGTAATTCTGAGTTTGTGGGTTCGGCTCTAACTGGCGACACGTTATCTTTTCATCCACCTTCATTTCCCTTTCTTTGTTATTTTCTACATTTCAAATTCAACTACAGCCAATTTTCCCGATGCTTTCCTAGGCTTCATTGTCTGTTTGCTTTATATGGTCACCATCATAAGATGTCACTAATTTCAACTACAGCCAATTTACCCTGTGATTTCCTAGGCTTCATTGTCTGTTTGGTTTATATGGGGACCATCATAAGATGTCACTCACAGTCCCGAAAGACTTTTTTTGCATATATGGCTAGGCTTTGAACATGATTAATGTGAATGTGAAGCTAGCGCGAAGGTTTCGTGAAGCACACGTTTATGTAAGCTAATATTGATCTCTTTCAATAAACCAGCGTGAGTGTTCTCCTTCGACGCCGACGTTCTCCTCGGCACGGAGTATACGAATTCTGTTTTTAGTAATTGCAGCGAACCGTCTGTAGCGACGATACATTACCGCCAATGTGTCACCTGTATCAAAGCAAGCTATTCGTTTGACTCGAAGACCGCCTGTACTGCCTTCTCTCTGTACACCTCCGCGAAAAACTAAAGCACGAATAAATGCGCTTTTTAGCTATGTTCGGCTCGCTAAACGTGACTGACCTCGTCATTGCGAAATGCGACGGCCAAAAAAAAGAAGAAAAGAAAAACAAGTGACGGTTTCCACGCAGAGCAAACTGTAACTCTTCGTGTCACACGAAACTTCTAACACGAGCATATTTAAAACAAACAAAGCAAAACTGCAGGAGCGATGTGCCCAGACGTTTTTCGCGCGATCGTAAACAAACGCGCTCACCCCGTGCTATGTTCGCAAGTGGAATGAAAACTCCGCGGCTTCACCGGGCTTCTAAGTATAGCCGCGTGTGTATACTGAAAGGTGTAGTGCGAGCAAGAAAGACACGCTCAACGAACCACAGCCCACGGTACGCGTGGATCGTCGCCCGGGGTGCCAGAGGCGGTCCTAAAGAAAACACTCGCGCTCTCCAGCATCGCGCTTGCGCTTCTTAGCACAAAACGGCGAAAGCAGCGTGCGTCGACTGCAGATCGCTGGCTTTATTGACTCGCGCATTCTTGAGGCATACTTAGCTTGGGGCATTTGGGATCAAAATGAACAAAGACAGCTCGCGAGATATTAAAACGTGGAGAAATTTAATAAACATCGGCTCACCAAGGATTGTCCTTTAATGTATATAAGAATGCACCGTTTTCTTGTTAACAGGGGTTGAAGTTTTACCTCGATGCTGCTAAACTGCGACTGCAGACGCAGTGGACAATGACGGTTCCTGACCTTGTCGAAACATTGCGGGAATTACCAGTAGAACTGGCGCAATTAAATTTGAAAGACACATTGGGCATAAATATCAGTGGCATGTGTGAAACAGGATGCAAATGTGCAGGATGTTTAAGGGCGGTGCGGCGAAAAATAAAAAAGAATTTGTCCACTGCGCTTTGGACCTCTGTGTGATATTCAGCAGCACGTGGTTTCTGGAATATTTAGCGTGTAAGCTAAAGCGCAATAGGAATAATGCCTTCTTTATGAGAAGTATGGCGAGCAACTTTCAAGCATGTTTGTATTGATAAAACGCCGCAGCAAACCCCATCGCCTGTAATAATTAAGTTCATTCTACTATTAAGTCTTCTTTGTGGTGTTGGTTTGAAAGCTTACATCTGCACATCAAACTAACACTTTGTAGAAATAAAGCGTGCGTTAGCAGAAACATGCCGAGGAAATTTCAGTCATCTCCATCCGTTGAAGTCGCCACCAGTAATTTGTCAAGTGCGGCCGAAGCCTCTAAAACGCTCCTTGGAGAAGTAATTGTAATGGGTGCACTTAACAGTTCCGAGGGTAACGTCTCTTCGTAACCGAGGAGGCAGGTGACGCAAAGCAGGAACAGCTGGTTGCCCGAACGGCTCACACTCGTGCCAAGCACTGGCGATCCGGTTGGCCCACTGGTTGCACAGCAGGCATGGAAGAGACGATCTGACTGGCCTTGTTCTTGTGCTCTTCTTCTTCATTACATAATTTATAATTTTTTCATGGGCAAGAAAGAATGGCATGTTGGCACGCAAGCACGGCGCCGGAAATTTCTTGGCTCTTGAACAGGTGGTCCAATTATACGCGCAGGTGTACTCTCGCGCATACCTTTTTCGGAGAAGAAGCAGAATAACAGTTAAGGCTCAAACAGCCACTTTATTCGATAGTTGTGAAAGCGTGACTACGCCATTACAACGAAACTGTGAAAGCAGCAATGCGAACAACAATTTGACAGCACATATTCCACGCAGCGGAAGTAGAAATAAAGAACGGTCTTATAAACAAAACTGTTTGTGCAGTCAAACGGCGCAACGTTTCTTCTATAAAGTTGGGACCTTTATACAGAAGACTACCTAGGCTCAATATAAATTATTGCGCAAATATTTTTCAGTTCAGAATTGTTTATTCGACAGCAGTAAGTGTAAGCGATAGCACCCCGACCGCCGCAAGCACCTGCGCCGCCCGAGCAGCGTTGTCCAGGCTCGTGTAATGAAGGCGTTGAGAATAGCGGCTGAGTGTTGTGAGAAAAATTCCCCAGAAAACGGAAACACCGCTTGTGGCCTCGCTAGAAACCAAGACTATAACATAAAGCGCGCCTGAAGTCCCGGTATCTGCGTGCGTCAGCTTCGCTGGAATTTGGGCTATGTGTCGGCACGGCCGCATAGAAGCCAAGGTCTTTTTTTAACCTTTTTTCTGTCTTTTCGTGTAACGAAGAGCCCCTAAATCGTGCCCCAGAATTTAAAAAAAGAAAAAAAAACGGTTGCATGCTCCTCTTCGCGCTTTTGTGGTTCTCATTTGTATATCGTGACGCTGACAGAAACATGCACATGACGTCACCAGGCCTAAAGCTGTCGATTAGTTCATATTCTAGGGACATAATTTCCAATCCGCCTGGTAGCATCCGTTTGCCATGTTGTCACACGACTGCTTCGCTTGCGAAACCTGTGCAACAAATTGATTTCACCATCTGTAGAGTGGTTTGCTTGCGCAGGCAACAGCAAAAAGCGCAGAGCCCTGATAAGCGGAAGTTGGTGTTGTTTTAAAAATAAATTATACGGTTTTACGAGCCAGAACCACGATCTGATCATGAGGCTCGCCGTGGTGGGGCACTCCCGAAAATTTGTACCACCTGTGATTATTTAACGTGCACCTAAATCTAAGTACGCGGGTGTTTTCGCATTTCGCCCCCAATGGTTGGTGTTGAGAGAGCGAGAGAGAGAGAGAAGTTTAATGATACGAAATGCAGAGAGGTTGCCCTGAGGTATATTTCTCTATCCAGCTATTCGGCGTCGGGGGAAGGGGAAGTGGGAAAGAGAGAGGGAAGAAAGAGGCGCATGATGGGTGAGGATGACGATAGAAGAGGATGTAACACATATGGCAAGCACTTCGGCATGCTCAAAGCCTACAGTCCAGGCCTGTACTTTTGAGAAAGTTCAGTAACGCCTGGACGGCCTTGAAACTCGACTGAGCGTCTGGCCAAGGGCCTAAAATTACGTCCTCCGACAACGGTGGCCTGTCGAGATGCATAAGTTCATTGTTCAACCTTTGACGCTCTTCCACGTACTTTGGGCAGTCACAAAGCACATGACCTATAGCATCATTCACATTGCAAAACGCAGTCTGGAGACTCAGTGCGTCGCATGAGGCTCACGTATCCGCGCGTAAACGCTACCCCCAGCCTTAGATTAAGGTTGATGTTGCTTTCAAACAATTAGCCCCAAGGTGACGATTAGTTTGGGACTGGCGCATACGTGTTCGCGTGTCTTTTAGAGAAGTACCCGCCGAGGAGGAGAGAGCACCTTCTGGGGAGGAAGCAAAGGCCATAGAGAAAGAATTTGCTCGTTTTCGAGTTGGAGTGGCTTAAAGACCGTTTAAGCTCTGCAGTATTGATAAACACAAAAATACACAAACGTGCCGATACCCCATTGTCGAATAATGCTCTGGCGGTGTATATGTTTACCCTACTAACGAAATAAAAAGGCGGGATTATTGTAGAAGGGTGCAAACTTTTCAACATCATGTTATGAAAGCGCAACGTCCAGTTTTTATTACTTTTTTTCATATAAACATTGCTTGAGGAACCTGTTTTAGACAAGCCACACACACTCTATACCCTGTGTCCCAGCTAACGTTAGCCAAGCTGTTCAAAGAAAAAAATGCATTTAAAAAGCATGGTGTAAGATACAATTATAAAAGCTATGGTGTTCGGTAGTCAATAGTCTGACGACCGAACACCGCAGCTCTTAAAATCACATCTCCCATCATGTTTATTAAATATTTTTTTTTTCTTTGAACAGCTTGGCTAACGTTAGCTGAGGCACCCTACATACGAAAATGCGTTAATCGTAAGAAGCTGCACTCTCTAGAGAAGGGAAGCGCAGACTATTCTAAAGTTCCCAATTAAAGAAAAAAAGCAGACTGAAAGACTCAATCGAAGACATAGTAGTGCTACGAGCATGAGGCCCATATATTCCTCCCTCTTTTATGGACCCTTACTTCTTCTTCGCCCCCTCGCACCTCCCCACTCCTTATATTTACCTTGCCTTCCTTACAGCGCAACACATGTAGAGGTTCAACTAATGGACTCTAAGAGAAAGTGTTTGTTACCCTGAAGACGCCCAAAGCTTCGACGCCCGATTGTTATTGTTTGAAGTGCCGCAGCTGACGGCCGCTACAGCACAATAGGCGCACGGACAGCGCCGCGTCCTTGCGCCTGCGGACAAACCAGCCAGAAAGCATTGCTTTGATCTCCTGTGCTACGGACTGAATGCTTGCTGCGGTAATATTCTACGCCTAGAGTGGACAACCCAAAAGCCGTTTATCACATGACGCCGGCTCCTGTCCCATTCGTTAACAATTTGTTACGCTGAGATACATTGTTGCGACACACAGCGAGAAAGATAAGAAGGCTTCAAGCGGTGTTCACCCAAAGCTGCTGAGAGAGCCGTGGTGTTGCATCACTCTTTCTTTCATGTGTATACGCCAAGCTAAGAACAAAGAGCGGCACCTAAGCAGCCCTATTTCACTGTTTACCCTGAAAGTATATTCGCATTGGCATTCGTAAGCCTGGCCGCTGTCTCTTAATCTCGAATGTTTCGTCACACTGCGTTGCAGCTAGCGGAAAAGCCCGAGGCTGGAACGCGCATGTTTCCCACGTCGTTATCGTGTGGCTACTCGCGTCTAACGCAGTATTCCTAAACCGGGCTTACTGGATTGAGTACGAAACCATTTATTAAATGTACAGCGCTGGCCGGACACATGACCAGAGTCTGCGATATAATCCAGTCGCGATGTTGCTGACCGGCCGTAGCTTGAAGGGAGACGTGTCTCCTGTGGGCTTGCTATATTTAGAGGCAGTCCGCACTAACAATCACAACACCTGGACTATGTGTTAGGGAGCACAGACCTATTCGCTGTTTCTGATGATGATGAATAATGCCTGCCTAGACATCAATTTGGCCTATATATATACGCCATGTTAAGTAGATTATGGAGCGCGATAAATGCTCAATTATGCGACATCCTTGACTCTTCATTTTTTTCGCGTGAGACGTCTTTCATTTTGGTGAGCTTAGGGGATCGCGCGCTGTTAAGAACGGCCAGCTGCAGTGCATGTTTTGCCACCCAGTTGCGACTATGGCGGCCACATTCAGGGAGCGTCGCCGCACACCTCTAGCCACGGCGTGACTAAGTCGTCTGTGTGTGAACAACAATACGTGCGTCCTCGACTCTCCGTCGTTGGAGCCGAGTTTGACGAAGCCGCCATGATAACTAAACGGGCTCGGCGGACCAGCTATTGTTACTGAGCCGCGGGAACTTCTACTGACACCCCTTCCCAGCGCCGACCAAGACGCCAGACAATGGGCGGCCGGCGGGCGCGCTGCAGTTCGGGGAATAAATTCCCCTACGGTGCCTCGTTCTCCCCTTCGGTACCTCGTTCGCCCCTACGGTGCCATGGTCAACTCGCCTACGGTGCTTAGACAGCCGTTTCCGTCACGTGGGTATCGGGAGAGGACCGAGTGTTTAAAAACCGCTGTTGTGCGGCTGCTCAGGGCACTCTCTCAAGCAGTCATGTTAGACTGATGTACTTTCTCAAACAGTCATGTTAGACTGATATAAATACTGTAAATAAACCCATATTCCTCGCTCTCGATGAGAAGCAGTCCTTCCCTTCATCAACGTCCTCAGCGTGGATAAGTTGGACGACGGCATGGGCCAGCTACCTTCTAATTCATGCCCGACTCCAATCTTGACAACGGATCGCGAGCGATGGGATTGAACCCCCAATCATAACAGCGCTGAAGCCGAATGTAACGGAAACAGGTAACATTAATATCGCTTATAACTTTGCAACCAGAATACCCGTGTGCCTTGCTTCGGTATTACCGCGTAGAGGCAAAAAAGCCACTATTTGATCAGGTACATTTAGACTGCGCAGATGGTGCCATTTGTCTCGTCACGCATGACGCGATTGGGCCTAAATATAGCTTGCCGCGCAGGGTTCACAGAGGCGTAGCTGGGTAGTACGTCTGACGATCCGAGCGGCAGTGGTGCGTTTGAGAGAGCTCACCCTGCTATAGTGGGTACAGGCCTCGAGATCTGGTTACGCGGCGCCACTGTACCGGTACATGCAGCGCCACGTGCGCCCATCCGCGGAGATTTCAGGTTGGGGGCAGCACTGTTTACGGCCGCGCCGCGCGCTGCGCGTTGTGTGGAGATGGCGTTGACGAGTGATCGGCGTGTGTTGTTTTGCAGTTTTCGAAAAATAGAAAATATCGATCGCTACTTCAAGAAGAGCTGCTTACGCATGGGTGCGACGTTGTACTATAGCAGGCACGTTTACGCAGTAAGAGAAGAATCGGTGAACGCAAGAGGCCCGTCGGACATCGTCGGCAAATGTGTCGCCCAGATGAAAAGCGTGGACTACGATGTGCGTCTGGAGGTGAGCCAATCCTTCCTTCAAAAAAAATAAAAAATAAAATAAAGAGCCTCAATATCGCTAACCGCTTCATTTCTTTTTCTTTTTTAGTTGTCAGAAAATTGCAGAAATATCTCAATTGCACGCAAGCTCTACATGCAAAGCTGGCTGCGGAGGCTGGTGCAAGCACGCCGCAGCCGTGGCGATATTCGTAAATGAATACGAATATACATCGTGCACGGATGTTCCATGCGCATGGAAGAAATCGTCATCGCGTCTCAACGTCGATGTCGAAAAATCAATCAAGGAACTTTTTTCCCGTACGAGAAGTTCGTTTTTTACTTTGTGTGTGTGATGCGACTTTGCCGCTGATTGATGCATATATTTTGCAGGTCGACATTCGCGGAAACCGATTCTGCAGATGGTGAGCCCTGCAGCTCTTTTCTCGCAGTTTGCAGGTGTAAATTGTGCCATTAAAGAGCTTGAGGAGCGCGCGGACATGATTCAGGTGTCGGCGACGGCACATCTAGCATACGCAGACGACAGCTTCGACCGAGAGTTGCTAAAAAAAATACTAGATGAGGAGGGCAGCATACACAGTGCGCTAAGGGTCACTTCGACCTCTCCTTTTATTCTGAAAACTGAAAACATGCTCTCAAAGGTGTCTATCCCTGAGAAAGATTTCTACAAACAATTCGTCAAAAAAAAAAAACATTGACCAAATATTAGAGATTGCCGAAATCACCAAGGGCCAGGATGCCGTGGGGGGGTTTGATAATTTTTTATTAACATACACTTCTAATTTTAAATACATGTGACTTGTTTTAACTGAGACATGTTTTCTTCCAGATGGCACAAAGCGCTGCATCCGCCTAACAAGTTTCAGTGCCCGCAAGGTGAAGACGAGGAGAAGTAATTTTGATCGTCTGGCCGAAGCACTAGCTGCACCGAAATATTTTTCTACAGCTGCAACTTCATATAGTAAGAATTAAAATAAGCTGTATGGGCACCATGATTAGCCTTCCTGCCATTTCTTCTTTAAATCTCTCTCAGTATGTGCAGAACATGCACTCGTGCAAAAGATAGCAAATTGTACTCTGCACCAGTGTCTGCTAAATTGAAGCATCTTATCAGCAGCCTTTTTATTGTAGTGCAGGCAATTATGAGCATTTTCTGCATGCAGGAAAGAACACCGAAGAAACAGCAAGAGAGGAACTCGAGGTTTCTATGGGGCTTCGCATAGAGAAGGTATCAAATCTGTATAATTTCCATCAATGCGTGGAAACTACATAATATGTTTTGTTGCAGATTGGACTTGTCATGCCACAGAAGCAACCATGGTTGTGCTGCAGCCCAGATGGCATCATTGATTTCGGCGGCTCGATTCATTTAGTCGAGATCAAGTGTCCATTTTCACTACGGGACAGCCCACTTATTGATTCCGTGAATGGAATTAGCTTTGTCCCTTACATTCATTATGTTAATGGGCAACTTACTCTAAAGAGCACTCATCCGTATTTCACACAGGTGCAGCTCATGTTGTACCTATTAATGCTCAACCACGCTTTCTCTTTTGTTTACTCGAGCAATCAGAGTGATAGTTCACGTCAACCGTGATGACGGCTTCCTCGCTGAATATATTCCTAAGATGGAATATTTCTACTTCACATATTTTTTGAAGTGCCTCGCTCAGTGTTATCACTCTGCTCCCCGCTAAAAGTGTAGCTCGGCAAGTAGACATGCACAAACCTCATCAAATGCTTCATTAGAGACAAGTGCTCATATTTATGTGCATGTATATTCCACAAAAAAATTTTTTTTTTTACAAAGCTAGTGTAGAAGTGCTCATACACGTGCTTTTGTTACTGCTTCAGGAATGAGCCTAGTGAGTGAACAGTTGTCTTGTTGCACATGCTCAGTGCTGATAGCTGCGGTATTTATGTTCTGTGTCTGTCCGAAAATAATACAGTTGTGAGTAAGCGCTCGTGTGTCTCCATTTCACTGTGTCCTTGCCAATTGTGCGTGCTAAATATTTCACTAAGAAATATCTGTACGAGTTCCACACAAGGCCATTGGTAGTTTGTTAGTGATCTGCCTAGTGTTGCCTACAGGCCACAAACCTGTTGCTTATATAGTTGACTTTTTTTCGTCCTTTCCATTAAATATTCTTGTGCTTTGTCTGCAAGCGTGAGTGCAAAGACAATAAATGTGAAACAAGCTTGGTGTTATTACAACAGAGTGCAAATTATGCAGCTTGCATTCACTGAGTTCCACTTTAGCCAAATCATATCAAAAGGAACCTCATTAAAAGTACTGTACACAGCACCATGTGCACTATGTCAAGTCAAATTTTGTTATTTTACACACAACATAGATGAACATGTTGCAGCTACTTTTTTTAACTTTTCAACTCTAAAGCATGATTATTGAAGCTCCGTTTGAGCTTTGAGACACCATGGTAGAGGGCTTTGCATTAATTTTCACTGCCTGGGTCTTCTAATGTGCATTAAATTCACATACACAGGTCTTTTGCATTTCTGCCCAAGGATACAGCTTGTTCCATTGTTAATACCAAGGTGAAAATCCTCAAACAACACAGTTCCTATAAAATCTGTACACAAGAAGAATGATGGGCCTAGCTCTCACAATTAAGTACTCCTTGCAATGCACGCCTGAGGTCACATGCAATGGTTCCATACATGATAAATGCTGGTAAAACGACTAATGCTGTCCTGAATTACCTGCAAATGCATATAATACAACAGTGAAGGTGAACCTTTTCACGCCAGTTTCAATTTGAAGGAGTAAATCTTCGTGAATTTCTTAATGTATTTGATCGGCGCCAATTTTCCAGCAGCGTTCCTGTAGCTGTTGTGACAGCCATAAATGCAGCAATACGGCGAATTGTCTTTCCTGGACCCGGTTTTCACAACCACGCGACGAGGCGCCATGCTCTCCTGCGTTGTCAACGCGTCCACTTCGCATTCACCCCCAACCTATAATCGCCGTCACCCGCGACAGAGGGCGCTACATGCGCGGCTTGAAGCTGCAGTGCACGAGCGCTATAGCCCGTCCAACTGACGCGGGAACTGAGCAGGATTTATAAGGCTTACATGTGTGCAATTTGTCGCAGAAATTTGACGCTTGCTCGCCTGCGGCGCCTCTGCGTTCAACACGCATAGGGCCAGGAAACCGCGTGAGGAGTCCTTTTTTGATGGCACCAATTGCTGGTTTTGTAAGCCGAATAAAAAGCTTCAACTTTCTAATTGTTGCCGAGTGTTAGCGGGTGAAATTCCGAGAACATTTTTCTGCGTTAGAGAGTTGAAAAATGCTCTCCAGAAGCTTTTGTAAAATGGTTACTATGGCTGGGACCCTTTGACCGGATAGTCCATTGTGTTGCTGCACAAAAAGACAAGACTTCTCCCTTCGCTTCTTCTCACAAACAGTTTGCACTTGAGACCATAGATCACTTGGTCAATTACTCGTCATTATGTGCCACTGCCTACCATTAATTATGTGCTACGAAGAGACGTGACGTGTAGATCATTCACCGGGCTTTCTATTTTCTTTTCTGCCGTTGTTCACATTGTTTGGCTTTCACGACCTTCCAAAGGATGTTCAATGTTCCCTTTTCCTTTCACTTCGTATTTCCGGACGAGAACAAAACATATACAACATACACGCTCTTGTTACGGGATAAAGCTATCTCAAATGGCGAATTTCTTCCCTCATAGACGCTTTTGTGGGTCCTTTGACACAGGCTTTTGAAGACCCGCCATAATATGCTTTTCAAACGCTTCTAACGGTTAATACTTTCGTACCTAGAAGCGTTAAAGAAAAGTAGTACGCAAAGCCATCCCTGCTTTGGAGCGCCTGCTTTGCACACGGGTAACTTGATTAATCACTCGGACGGCTTCTTCCCTAGGTCATCAAGTTATTTTATTTGCCCAGTTGAACATCCTGTGAAAAAGCTGCGACCTCACACTCGCGATAGGTCGGTCGCCGTCGTGTAACGGTTTTATGCAGCCACACCTGCATCAGTATCGGAGATCTCTACATTATCCCCCACTAGATGCAGCGCCAAGACCTGCGTTGCAAACATTAAATACCTGTGGATTTTGCGTGAGCATGCAAATTTGCGAACTTCTCTAAAACATCAAATAAATGTTGCACCGTTCATTCAAGCTTTTATGCTTTTTTTTATCTCGCTTGCCCGAATTTCCAATAGTAATAATACCAAAGGCTGTGATAGTTATGGTACCATTCGAATGGCATGGCTGTTGGCTTCAACCATGCAGATCTGCAAGAGTTGTCGTTAGGATATCAACGAATGCGCCATTACAACTCTCAATGAACATGGCGATTTGGCGAGGGGATATTAAGAAATAAAGAAATTTCTAACTTTAGAAGTATTGTTTTATCAATATTATTGTTGCCATAATTTTTTCTACATCTCTTTTGAGATCCGTGAAGATCGTGAATAATGTGAAACTGTGAATAATGTGAAAAATGTGAAAAAATAACGTGAAATGTGGACGTTTTCAGACGTGCAGAAGGTGTGCTCATGATAAAGCATCTGGAAACAACAAGTGACATATTCAGCTGAACTTATAGAGAAACGTGCAATGTGATTGCGTTTCAGAGGTAGCTGCACACTTCCAAAGTTCGATTTGACAAAGCGTTTCATCCGTAAGAACAGTTTCTCATTTTCAAGAGCATTGTAAATGCGGGTCCTGCTTTAGTAACACGAGTTCGCTGATCATCATTGTCATGTACGCCTCCTTTGGGCCACCGATACTGTTCTCACGAGTACGACAACGAATTTTTGCATCAAGGCATCGTCACCGCGTAAGAAAAAGAACAATTTCTGTGTGATGCATATAGTGTCACCCTCATCCACTGCAGCCCTACTTGTTCGGCATACGAAATACATGCATAGGCGCCACTGCTCTCACAGTCTATGTACAGCACGAAAGCTTGCAGGAATTGCGCAACTCTGTTGTTGCGCAGTAGCGGGGTGGACAGATTGCATAAATCCCGAACGCATACTGCGTTATTGCGAGTGCACGATACGAATTGGTACGGTGGCGTTTGTGGATAAGTTTTTTTTTCTTTCTTCGCCCTGTGGCGATGTCGAATCTTGGGATGACGGGGTGGCCTGACAACAAGGAAAACTCGCATGTGCCGTGGATCACGACAGCGGTAGTCGTCAGCATCAGAAAAGGGATGGATGCACGGGACGGACAAAGCAAATCCGATTTCGAGCATTTCACTGTTTCTGCAGTAAAAAAAATAAATAATAATAACTAAGGATTGCGTATGTCCACGACTTACAAGTATTGTAGCTCTGGAACCATATTAAAAATCACGAGATGAATCTCAAACACACGCAATTTTGCGTGTTCCCTGTGTTTTCATTTTTGGTCAAGCATTTATCACGATAATGCAGAGTCGACCCACTCCTATACTTTAGTGAAGAGTGGGGAGTAATTATTAGGGCTTCATTACCAATAAGTAGCGTGTAATGTCCCATTTCTTACAGCCTCTGAGAACAGATCGATAGAACAGTTACACACAAGTATACAGAATGCGGTATCGATCCTGGAGCGCTTTTTCTGGAGCTGAACTTTTGGCCATGTTCTGTTAGACCTTTCCTGCGAGCGCTCAAAAAATAATAATAATAAATTTAGCAAGACAGAATAGCTAGGCACGCTGCTGCAGGAACGTTACCAATTCCATGACATGGATGGTTCACCCTGACCAGTGTTGGACCAATAAAACTTACGGCCTGAATTCATTCAATCTACACGACTGTTATTACGTTGGAACTTTACATCTTATGACTTGCCATTTCTGACATTATAGCTGTGCTGTATAGTTAGTTTCACTGGGAGTGACCTTACACAACCTGAAGCTTTTCGAGGGGCTCGCGGAAGATTCGAGCCAAACATAACATTGTTCGCTGGCCCTCTGTGGTCCTTCACGCTTCACACAGTTGAGGGGGCTATGTATACCTATGTGTGTTTATATCTAACCGTTTTCCCGCAAACCTGGGCCGCGGTATAGTTCATGGTGGAATGGTTCAAGCCTCGGGCTTCTGCGCGGAGCGAACGGGGTTCGAAACCAACCGTCGGACCAATTTGAGTCACTGAGTATGTCGCAATGAGTTCATATGTGCCGTTTTCAACGAAAATCTTGCCCAACATGTACTGCTCTAAAAAAAATCCCTTGATGCCGACTTGCAGCACTGCATGGTCAAGTACCAATCGTAACGCCGTGGCGGCTTCGTTTGTTGGTTGGCACCACACATTGCTGGCGACACGCAAGGAGCAGGACGAACTATGGGAAAGGCCTTACTTTTTATTCCTGAGCTATATGTATACTTCCAAAACTATCTTCAAGTCTTATGCTAGTCCTAAATGGCAAGGTGCCTTGACGCTATGAGGCAACAGTTACTAAATCAATTGGAAGCCTACGCCAAATGTGCAAATATGTCATTCCTGGAGGCCTATAATGCTCCAACTATACACAATGAAATTCAATACAGGAAAGTGCACCAGGAACGTGCAGATCACCGCTTGGAATGGAGCCTCGTTTGTGTCGTTACTTCACGCGAAGCGCGCACCTAGATGTCTAGGAGGTGCTTGATGATGCAGGCGCCCGACGTGTTGGCACTCGTAAGACTGACGGTTACGTGGAAGAGTCGGCCATTTGCGTCAAATAATTGCTCCTCGTAAATAGGGTGCAACTTCGGTTTCTCGAACCTGTTGCGGTAGGTCAGTGACTGTGGCGCTGCGCTACTGTGAGCACAAGGTCGCAGGTTCCATTCCGCCCATAGTGTGCCGTATTCCGACGAGGGCGGAACGGAACAAGCTTGCGTAGCCTAAATTAGGTACCCTTTAAAGAAACGTACGCAGTCGAAGCTAATCAGGCGTTTTCCATATACGCGCCGCGCCTCGTAGTCATATTGCACTTCTGGCACCTTAAACCCCAGAATTTAATTTTAAGTACGGATCCCAGTTCCTCGCTTTATTTGCGACACACAGAATGTTACACATAAAGAAAGGCACTCTTTGGGGCCCGAATTCTCCCCAAAGAATAATCGATTTTTGCGTGCTTTCCTGAGACGCTCCTATGGACGCCGACCAGTGCTGACGCGTGCACATCGACCTTCACATGATCTCCATTTTCGGGTAGTTTGTTCCTAGAAACTGTCCATAAATTGGCATTTGCTTGAAGGGTGAGATCTCCGGCATCGGTGGACACAACTTTCACCGAAATTGGACCATTTTTTCATGATTTAACGGCCATTTGTCACTTCGCCCATGTGAAGCCTCCGCCACCTCCAGAATACGGAGCGGCCGCGACGCCGGGAGACGCGCGCTCGAAGACGCCAACCACGACCTCGCCGATGTTACCGGGATGACTATGACCTCGACTACGGAATCGCATCCAATGGCTCAACAGCCTGCACTGGTTTTGAGGTCATGGACTTTGCCGCTCAAAACCGGGCTACTGAACGACCGCCCCTGAATTGCATCATGGCGTCCGCGCACGCCAACGCGCATTTTCCCACCCAAACGGAAACTGACCGCACTGAAGAGAGTTGGCAGCTATCGCAATCGCTCACAGCATAGAAGAAGTAGGTAAAGTAGCGGAATTCACGGCGTGGAGGGGATTTCTCCGTGACCAGCAAGCATACAGCGGACAACTACGCAAAACGCCGGGGTCAGCTCGCGAGACGAAGGCCCCCACCCCTACCCAAGGAGGATCTGAAAGTGGTCTTTCAACCTCACCAGGGACTGCCACTGAGGAATGTGATCAGCCAAGCACTTTGTGACGCAACGGTGGAGGCCTGCCAAGGAAAAATCAGGTAGGACATGTTCATTCTCCGCACTCAGTCGGTTTCCAGCATAGCACTAGCCTTCACCCCGGATGCGACTGTCGTAATGGCGATGAGAGGCGTCACGTCTTTGAAGATCAACGGAACACCGCACCTAGTCAATGTCTACGTCACGCCAGGTGAAGGAACTGGGAAAGGTGTTATCCACGGTATAGAGCCGCATACACCCTTTGAGACTCTCAAAGCCTGCATCCGTTTTTGCACCCAGAGCATGGAGCTGGTAGAGGCTCCGTTGTTGAGAGAGTCTCAGAGTGCTGTCCTTATTGGTTCGGGGACGTCCTACCCAGATACATTTGCTACAGAGAAGGTGAGAAGAAGAATATTCGTTCGAGAAGAAGCACTTCTTACAAACACTCGTGAAATTGTTCTACAGCAACGGCAGGAACGCAGAGTTTACGGTCATCCACACAAGGCCCTTAAAAGACAGCAGACTAGGGACTAGCGACGCATTCAGACAAACAACTTCCCCAACCTGCATCATCTCAGTAAAATAAATTTAACTAGATTTCTGGACGTATGTCCATGGTGTTCTAACAATCCCACACTACAATATAATACATAGGAGTGCCTGGAAATGCCTTCACATATTACTAGCCCATGCAAAAGTTCACACCCACTCATGTGAAATAGGCAGCGGGAAGCAGAGCTTGCAGATGAAGGAAAGGAGAGCCAAGTGGCTTTCGTGGACTAAGCCCTGCGAGACGCTCGCCCCATTGGAGCTCTGGAGTAAAGGCCTAACCAAGCTCGCCTGATTTTCTTTTTAAAAAAGAAAGTTTCTTTGCTTCACTTTCCTAATACTGCACGCGTGGTACTTCTATAGTGCGTGTCAGCGTAACATGTAATGGGTGACTGTTACGCCGCGAGCGCAGTGTTAAGGACAGAAAATACTGGCAAGACTGACCACAATTATTGTTTCGGGGCAATATAAGGCCCTATATATAAAGGAACATAAACTTAGCGTCAAGCAGGTGAACAGGAATCTAGGTATCCACGTACGGGATGGCCCCTCTAAAGCTTGTGCCGCAAAATTCAGACGCTATGAAGTGCTGAAAAAACACAATGGCCAGCTGGTTCGGGAGATAATTGAGGCAGCCGAGATTGCCAGACTTCGCAACCAATGTGTTAGCGCGCCGTCCTTGTTGCTAACAAAAAAAGAACTGCAGCTTTTGCACGTAGAATCATTATACTGAGTGCGAAACAGTGAGTGTTTCACATGATGTTCAATGACGTGTCTGTGACATTTGTGGACACATGTATAAGAAGCCGCGTTTCAAATAAACGTTGTTGAAAGTCAGCGCTTGTGCTATCGTCTTCTCATCTCGTGTGCCGTCTACGTTTTCCACAGTTAACACCAGAATATAAGCCCCTAAGGGTGCAAAGTGTTTTTAGAGTGTGGATCAGTGTCGTCTCTGAACACACGTGGTTCCAGGGAATAAAACATGTTTCTGGACAAGATAAGCTCCTCAGGGTGCAAAGTGTTTTTGGAGTGTGGATCGGTGTCGCCACTGAATACGCTTAGTTCCACAGAATAAAACAATAGCCGACAGCACATTCAAGCGTGCCCTCAGTGAACATTCACACGGACGTGAAAGAGGCATAGAATAACTGAGGCAGTCGAAACAAGCTCGTATAAAGTGAACAGGCAAAGACGTGTTACTGTCGAAAATACGTCAGTGTGTCTTGAACGCAATCGTATAAAAATTCATGTCGGACCTAAATGGTGTGGGTATGTTTAGAGAAATAGTCATGACTAAATATTCATTGTTGCTTCCTGCTGCTTCAGGCATGTCTATATCGAAATAAAGATGCGATAACGCAAATAAACTCATAATTTGCACACTTCGGCACAGCATTAGTTGCTGCAATGATAGGAAGCGGGAAAGAAGGAAGCGGGAAAGCCAGGACGCGCATAAACACTGACTTGGGTACTTGATGCGGCCAAAATGTCGATACAGGGAAACGTTCTTTCTTAAGAATTTTTTTCTTTGCCGTTAAGCTCGTACAGAATTTTGAGCCGGGTACATCGCCACTCTTTAATCCTGTGTGCTGCAATATTGCTGAGTCTGCAACAAATTCCTGCTGTCGTCTATTCCGAATATATGTCACACGTATCGCTTTCTTTTTTTTAAATCCCCACATTGTTGAAAACACCTTTCCTCTCAGCAACCTATACCGTTTCGCCCCTCAGCGCCCTAAAACACGTATTCGATGGGGCAGTGTGGTGGGAAACTTTGAAATTCAAGTAAAGATGCTCGTTCCGTATGTGAAATCTTTCAGCAGAAAGTAAAAAAAATGCGGGGCACTGGAGTGGAGATACCGAGGATATTTTTTCTTCAGCTGCATATTATTCATAAATGCATCCTGCCGTGATTCATCGGTACACTTTAATAATAAATTTATAAGCTAAAACTCCCTCATTTAAGTCCTAATTAGAACAACACAGTTGCTTCGAGTATAAAGCTTGCTCTTGTGGGTACTTAAAATCTCATCTCTTTTAGAGATATCCGGTCAATAGCAACTTTTTTATTTTCGCGCAGCAAAATGTCATTCGCGCCATGCGAAATGATGTCGCGCATTCGTAAACACGGTTGCAAGTAGAGCTGCGTGAATAAGGCTTGCGGAACACCGCTCCAGATTACTGTGGCTATTTCACCGGAAAAGCACATTGCAACAAATTTATTACTATGTGTATTTAAAGAGTTTGAGACTTTGTTACATTCAACACCTCCTCCTATATTTTGCGATTTTACGCCCAGTGCCGCTCCATGTAGGTAAGTAGAAAATATTTTTTTAAAACTTTCCACATATGGTGAAGACCTAAGCATAGCTGAATAAAGAGTGCAATAACGAACCACGGGACGGTAAATTTGTGAGCAAATTTTACAGCAACAACACGAAAGAAGTGCTACATGCGCGTGAGAGGTCCCGCTTGACCATTTTTTTAAGACGACGTTCACTTAGTGAACAAAGCTCGTGCTTTAGATGGCGAATCCTATGCGACTGCGCAAGAAGGCTCTAGACTTTCGAGGCATTTCCACTCTGCTCAGTATGCAACGAAGCTGGCACGAACGCGCTTCGGTGAGTACAGGATTAATTAAAGCATCGAAACCGCGTTCAAATTGTTCTCCTCGGTAATCCGGGCGCCAACGTTGTCTGTTCCAGTGGTTATTCGCTCTCTCTTCCGTTCGTGTGCACCTCGCATGGCGGAGTATCCTCGCCTCTGCCATCGCTGCACAATCGTTCCGCAATGCACCTGCGCCCATTTCGGCAAAGCACTCTCAGAACCACTCGTGAGAGACCAGAAATATAACGCGTGAACGACATATTGCGCCTGCGTGGACCGATTTGGAGTTGATCTATGTTATTTCCCCCTCTATGCACCAGTGATGCCTACGATGAGGTCTATAGGAACCTCATCGTACGCATAACCTCATATGGCTTCTTTAACTTAACATATGACACATAACACAATCAAACCGACATACGCCCCCTAAATCATGCGAAATTAAGTGCGTCTCTGCATTCGATGCCCCAGTTCTGCTCCATGCAACTTTCTAAAACTGGAAGGGTTTGGTGTTGCGATGCAGTGCGGGAGCGTACCGTTTCGGCGTGCCCTCTGCAAAACCGATTACAGCACTTCTTTGGAACATTGTATTACGGCCGATTCGGAAACGTACGTCTAAATTCATCGGGCTGTGTTTCATCACTGTTTCTAAATTGGCAGCTTTTGACGTCAATTCGGTTTTTATTCGTGTGGCGTGATGAAGTAATCCATTTTTCAGGAAACGCTAATCCTGGCATCCGTCCTGTATCAAATATTTCCTGTATCTCCCTTTCCACAAAGAACGCGCATCAATCTGCAGGCTGTGTGATTGCATAAATGTCGTTCATAATTTCTCCCACCAACTTCTCTCCTAGGTAGCGACCTCGAGGTGATTGGTACCGCGATTTAACTTTCCCATTCTTGCGCTTGTTTTCTTCGCGTTGCTTTTGTCGTCATCTTGGTTGCAGCCAGCAGGCGCGGCTATGCGACTATAGCGATGTATGCTGAGTCAGAAGTGTTTGTTCAACTTCATTGTGAAAAACAAATCGAAAAGCTTATTAAAAAATATCAAACAAGAAAAGGAGCTTTGCTCACGCATGTTCGCCACCGGGAAACCATGCGTTGGGAAGGCTTCCTTGCGGCGAGCGGACGCGCGTATGATTGTTGCTCTTGTTATACGTATATTTGTGCTAGCTGAAAGCAATTTTGTTTCCCTAGTTGTGCGCATGTCCTAAACACTTCTACCTCTCGCTCTGCATTTTGGTCTTATTTGCGCTCTGTTACCGCAATGATACATGGTTATGTCATGGTTCTGAATGTGAAAGCCACAGTTGGCTGGTTTGCTTGGACAGCTCCGCTAAGCACGTTTAAATGTTTATCGGTAACTAAGAAATTAAGTGAAATAAATACTGCAGCGTTGCAGATCCTTGGCTGGACACTACAGTAGCTTCATGGAGCGCGTTCGCAGGGGCGAAGGCAGAGGGATAGCAGAAGGACAAGCGACAGATTTTTTTTAGAAAGTCTTCTTAAAGTGGGAAGCAGTGACAGCAATATAGATGTGAAGACCCGAAGAGCGGCCTGTTTGTGACCCTTTCTTTCATTTTCCCTTTCTCTTTTCGAGATTTCGCTTTGTAGTTGGAGAGCCCCTCGTGCACTGTGCATCTCGGCAGTCTCCTACCAACGTAATTAATATTCTTTATGTATTTAAATAGTCTTTTCTTTAACTCTCCAACGGATGCAGAAAGAAGAGTTCGCGTGCGTGTGGCTTCTAAGTCATCCATTTGTGCGACACTCTTAGAGATAACGGCGCGTTTGTCCCTGGTGTCATAGCTAAATACAGACCTGACGCAGCTTCTGTGGACGCGCCCCTGGCTGGAAAAATTCCACGTGAAGGTAGGCCACTTTCGTCACCAAGTTCGACCGTTTATTCCGAGACCAATGCAATGCTCCAACTGTCAGAGGATTGGCCGTGTGAAGGGTGTTTGCAGAAATTCCGCAGTGTGCCCTCGGTGCGCCGAACCCCGTTCAGAAGACAACTGTAGCGCAACCACGTTGAAATGTCCTAACTGACAAGGTGATCACTGCGCCTCTTCCAAAGACTGTCCCCAGATCAGGAAAAAGATCTCCCTTCTCAAACAAATGGTGAGAGACAGTTCTGCCCACAAAGAGACCGCTGAGAAAGTCCGTCGTAGACGACGTCACCACCGAAGGTCCTCACGACGGAAAATATGAACTTTTCAAGAAAAGTCGACTCGTAATCAGCACCGTCAGCTCAACTTTCGAGCACCCCAAACACCGATTATGGAAGGGAGAAAACTGCCAGCTCTTTCTCTACAAAGGAATGGCCGCCACTTGAACGTACACGATCGGCAGTAGAGCCACAGCAGAAGCCGCCCACAGTACAGCAAGGTGCGGCATCCCAGGAGTCGCGGTAAACTGATAAGCAAGTGATAGCTCTTTTTAGGCCTTTAATGAGTGTCATTCGCGTGTTGCCAAACGACATGCATGCACCGTCTGCCAGAAGTGCGCTTCAAGTACTGGACGCTCTGAGTCCTGTGCTGCCAACTCTTGAGTAGATCATGGCTCCCCAGCCACTGTCCTTCAGCAGCGATATTTCAGTGGAATGCCCGCGGTCTCAGAGCGCGCATTTCGTATTTCCATCGCTTTATGTATGCCAATATGTTACCCATTATTGTCATTTGCGAGCCGAACTTATCGATCACGATCAGGCTTTCTGGATGTGAATCGTTTATGTCGTCAATTGCTGGTGAAAACAGTATGGTTACGTTCTTTATTCGCCGTGACTGCACTTACATTCACCATGCAGCATGTGCCACCTCATGACGATAATCAATATATATAAACATATATATATATATATATATATATATATATATATATATATACGTAACAGTAAAGAAAAAGAATTTTACCTTCGCTGTTCTGGGCGCCTACCTATCGCCGTCAAGTTGATTTGGCCACAAAAGACTACGAGAAATCCTGTTCTCATCTCCCGATCCATGGGTCATTATTGGAGACCTCAACGCCCATGATACACTCTGGGGAAGTTCGAAGATCAACGTGAGATGCCGAGCTCTGGTATTTTTCGCCTCCAGTAATGAACTTTGCCTGTTGAATGATGGAAGTCCGATGCTTCTAAACAGCACTTCAAAAAAGAAGTGCCAAATACTTGGAGTTATTATTATTATTATTTGTTTTGAACACATTTACACATATACACAATTAACAGGAAAGGGAAAGCGAGGAGCAGGCTGGCAACTGCCACCGGAAGGAGCAAAACGCCTGCCTACTATTCTGAAGGGAGGTGACAGCAACACAGGAATGGAAGTTAGGAAGGAGGGGAGGAAAGAGGAAAGAGAGAGCAACAGGACAAATCTAAAGACTAAAGTAGAACACAGTACACTTGCACGTTGTTCTGCAGAGTTTCGACTCTGCAGCCGGAATTAAAGTGAGGCCTGGTCGAACAGCCTCCACAATTATCAACCACATCCGTGGCTAGTTCGCTATGCGGCTAATTGTGCTCTCCACAACGAGACGCCAAGTACAGCTGCACGCAATCACCGTTTCACCGGTTGTCGGTTCACAATATACACTACAAGGCAATAATTGGAAGATATAGTGAAAGGCACGCGCGGGAAATCTTTAAGACATTTTGCATATTCACAAGTGGCGACGCATGCTTGAGTTCTGCGTCCCTCACGCTATCAATAAAATAACTGCATTATCTCCGTGGCTAACGCTTATTGTTCGTTTTCTGTTCTTTATGTCGCCTTAAATGATATCTTTATATGCTGCTTCTGCAAATAAAGAATTTGCTTGCTAGCCAGCACTCTGTGGTGTGTACTTTACTCGCTCGTCCTGTGTCGCGCTGTTTCTGTTTTTTATTCTATAGTGAAAAAAAAAAACGGTTGACAGGCATCTGCCAACTGTCCAAGTGTTTCACTGGCAAGGCTTGGGCAATGTCAACAAGTGCTATGCTAAACTGTACAAAGTTCTTTTTCTCGACTTTCTGCGGTACAGCATGCAAGGAATAACCAATACAGGCAAAACGAATCTACGCATAATACCGGATTCAGGATCAAGAGCACGGGATCTGTCTAGGCCTGCCTCAGAGTGTATCAACAGTGGCGACTGTTGCAATTGCTAGACACCACATTCTCAAGACCCACATTGAAATTGAAACGCTTAGGACCCATATAGGACTCCTTCCCACCACCTAGCCTCTCTACCAGCGGGCAGGCCACGCACCCTTTTCAGCCAAACGATAACCGCACATGGTGAATCATTGCTGGCTTGTTTGACTCCGGCTGCGAGACCTTCGATTCCTCCATCCTGTCTTGCTAAGCCAAACATCAACCTCACGATACCTGACATCACGAAAGAAGCTGATCTGTCATCACCAGCCCTTAAAAGCTGATGTTACTACTTTCGTACGAGAACTACCGTGACTCTACGCATATCTACACTGATGGATCTGTCCTGCCAAACAGCTCCGCTGCGGCAATCGTGATTCCAGTAAAAGTTACAACCATCAAATTTGAGACAACTCACGCGACAACATCGACGGCAGCAGAGTTCGCAGCGCACCTTACCGCGCTTCATTACATCGGTGATGAACCGCCACTTAAGTGGACGATTTGCGATTCAAACGCGGTACTGCATGCAGTCTCTACTGCAACCTTTACGACGTGGACCGCACGAACAGCTAGTATTTCAGATTACGGAGACGATGCACCATATAAGTAAAGCAGGACATTAAATAACTTTCCAGTGACTTCCACGTCATTTCTGAATTATCGGCAATGAACGGGCCGATGAAGCTGCCCGTTTAGCCCATACTGAGGACGACCACGTACCGATACCACTTTCGATAACTGACGCAGCATGGAAGCTCCACCTGTTTGCTCGGCAGTTGACTGCGTCACAAAGAAATAAGCCACATTTCAGGAATTCCCGTCTATACTCCCTTACTCCCACATTAAGCCTTCGAGTCCCATCAAAGCTTCGCCGTAGAGACGTCACACTTTTGTATCGACTTTGGTTAGGTATTGCTCTTACCAAAGCCTATGCGTTGCACGTTGGGATGGCCGACGCCGCAACGTGCTACCACTACGGCGATGAAAAATCGATTGGCCATATTTTGGGTGACTGCTCGCAGTACAGTCCACAGAGGGAATACCTTCGCCACGAACTAAACCGGCCGGGCGACCGACTATCGGAAGAAGATATTCTACACCATATCGACAGGACCTAACGTCACAGAAGAAGGCCGTTAAGCGGGGGCTACATGCGGCGTTTTTCTCCTGCGATTATCGCGCGCCAAAAGAAAAAAAGAAACGCGCGGGCGGGACGCCGGCCAGGCTACATGAGGCGTACGAGCGGCGAACGCCGCCGCAGTGTGGCCAGACAAGGCAAAAATGTTTTGGCTACCACTAAATGAACGAACAATGCTTATATGTTGTTTGCTTGTGTTATAATTAATAAATTATGCAATAAATACCCCACTAATGTGTCTATACACATTATCAGGTATGTTTAGTATTGTATCGATTTTTTTGTGTGGATGTTCAGCGGAGAGAGTTGGCCGGAAATGTTTCGTCTAGCGACCTTGTGCGACTGAAACGGATGTGCGGATTGCGCAGAGTTTCCGCGCACGCGCGCGAAGTGTTCAAGGGGCGGCAAGGAACGGTGAGACGGCTGGTCGCTCCCGCCTAAAACAGACGGAAGTGACTCCGACAGGCACTTCCGGTAGCGTCAGACGCGTGCGCGCCGCGTCAAAATCTAGCCGGTCCTTATCAGCGGCGGCGGGCGTTTTTCTCGACGCCGGGCGTCAAATCGGCGCCGTGAGGCGAAAATCGCCTCAAAAACGCTCCATGTATTCCGGGCTTTAAAGCGCTACTGCGCTTCTTGCTATCTAACGACCTTTGTTAACGTCTCTAACTCGAACTCCTCTCGTGTGTGTTTGTCTGTGTGCATTTCTTCACCCTTTCCTCTCTGCCTTGTTTATAAGCCCGGTGTCCCAACCACACTGTAGGGTAGCAAACGGGAGACTAATAACTTTCCTGCCTTTCCTCGTCATCTCTATATCGTGGGCTCTTTATTCCAACCAGCTGGTAGACTTTCTCAAATGGACTAATTGGTCACATTTTCGCTTTTTAATCTGTTTATATTTCTTCGGGGAACTAACCGCGATTTCTTGTGACTGCTTAACCGTTTCCATGGGCAGATCCCCCAAAGATTCTGTGCAGCCTAACACAACGGCAAAAGCCGCACAGGAATATGATAACACTGTAACACCGTGCAGTGGTACCGGTGATACTGGTAGCACCACCATGTGGTACCAAATGGTGGTACCCATGGTGGCAAAGGTAGCGTTCTCGGGACAGCTAGCATTTTGAAACGCTGTCATTGAGATGCTGTGGCTCTGGTCGAAGACGCAGACGCTGTCATATGAGACGGTGCGCCTCTGTGATAATAGGCGGTCGCAGACGCTGCACGGGCTTCCGAAGTGGTCCTTGAGGAAGTGGGTCTCGAATGACCGGATGGGTCCCGCGTATGGGCAAGGCACGGTGGTAAGGGGAGGGCCACCCGTAGCACACAGTGCAATATAGAGCCACAAATAACCCCTTCCCAATCTGCTAAGCGCGTTCTATATATGCGCGATGCCGGACCTCGCAATTACGTGTTGCAAAATGTTGCGTGCCGAAGGCAAATATTTATTTTCTTATTTTTCTCTTGAAATTGCCCTTCCAAATGACTTGTAAATTCATTGTCTCCCCTAGTCACGGTATGCATATTTGTCCAGATCACTTGCTTTGGCAGTTCTCTCCAGTAATGTAGAGAGAAAATGCGCAGATCTCCTTCTTCTATAGAAGAAATAAAATCGACATTGAACTGCTAGTCAGTTCGAAGTTCCCGAATCCGCCTTTATAAATGCCTGGCGTCGTGACATGTAGAAAAGCACTGTGTTTCGAACTGATGGCAATCCATTTTAAGGAGCCCGACACTCGCGCTAGCAGCGTTGACATGGTCCTGTCGCAGTCTCTTTTAAGTCGTCTCCTCAAAGCCAACAACCTTGGAAACTGATGAGCAAGGTGAAGCTCTACACATTACTGTCACTCTGAATTTCCTGACCCCAGTGCGGCCTAGGACTTCCTATCCGTTTCAATGCTTGATTGACAGCGCGGAACAAGTTTAGCGAGCGGCTCTACTCGAGAAGCTTCTTCTGACTACGTGTGCCCAGTTATCGCGACGACGGAGGAGACTCTCTTCAGCAATCAATCACGATTA
Organism: Dermacentor variabilis; assembly: GCF_050947875.1. Lineage (NCBI taxonomy): Eukaryota > Metazoa > Arthropoda > Arachnida > Ixodida > Ixodidae > Dermacentor > Dermacentor variabilis. Next base: position 98,020,929 of record NC_134569.1, on the reverse strand, counting down.
GCGCTTGATATAAAAGAAATTCATGTCACCCAAAAGTGTTCCTTTCCATTTTCTTTTCTTTCTTTTTTTGTTGCCTATTGAAAAAGAACTAGATTACGAAAGCATAAATGTGGCACGCAATACGTATAGAACGTGATCATATAGACTAGGGATTGCGCTATTTCTACAAAGGTTAGGGAGTCGAAAAGGTGAACGCCTCAGAATCGTTATTCTTCGACTATCGTGGCGGCTAACTTTCGCCCACAAGAACGAAAAGCCAGCGCATGGAGATATGGACATTATGAGGATGTTATGTGGATATTGTATGGCAAGGATTTTACGTGCATATTATATGGAAATTATATAATATTATTTTCTTGCACCTTTGGCCACGCACAAAAAATCTAAGCCGTATACTAAGATTTAACTAACATGAAGTATTAGTTCTTGAAAGCATAGAAGGAGAACGAGTTTCGTTTCCTCTTCCGACGCTTGGGAAATTCGCACGCTGTACCTTTACGCGTAGCGAAGAGAGCCAACATGCTACCTAAGCATAGAGAGAGAGAGAGACAAAAGGGGTGGAAAGAAATGGAGGTTAGCCAGTGTAAGTACCGGCTGGCTACCCTGTGCGGGGAAAGGGGTAAAGAGAATGAAAGGCGAAAGAAGAAAAAACGTGAGACAAAATTACACAATAATGCGATGCTACGCGCTACAGCATTCACCATAACAGATTGCGGCAGTTCCTCGCCACACGACAACTCCTCGCAGGTGCTATTTGAAAAAATTCACATGCTGCACGTATTCTGCATTTATTTGAAGACAGCCCTGGTACAATTATTTTCAACCACGGACTGAAGTCAAGGGAAGCGCCATTTAAAGAAATCTGTTCTATTGTACAAAACAATTTATTTTATGGGAAGCACGGTGAATCTTTCTATTATTCACATGCCCTTTGTTCATTTATGGATGCAGCGTTCACCCCCTATCCCATGGTGTACTTGCGCTCGGTACATTTCTTTTGGACGTGAAATAGCGTGCTTATGTCGTTACTTAATACGGATGTAACACAGCGCAATTTTGACAGCGATCGAGCCTAATCGGGATCGAATTTCTCTATCGCGATTGGCACTTTTACGCAAGCTGTGGGAGGAAGCCAATCGCAGTCTAGAATCATCAATCATCAGAATCGCGATCGAAAGTGACCGTGTGACACCGGTATAATGTGTTCAGTAAACCGCCATTCTTTCGACAACCTACATGGACGCAGGTTACCTTGTATCTATCATTTTATTATAATACGCGAGAACATGCAAATCCTACGAGCTTGTTTTGTGTATTAGGATGGCGCCTAAAGTTGTGGATTTTCTTGTAAGTTGTGAAGGCTGGCACACCAAACAACTAGTTTCAAGTTCTTCGAATTAATTTTTTGAGGGGAGCGCAGAAGTCGCCAAATGGTTAAGCTATTTAAAAGAGTACTTGTTACCGGTCACCGTCAATCGTCATTGTGTATCACGGATTTTGACAAAGGCTTGAGTGAAGCGCAAAGGCAAGCAGTAATTTTTTGCCTATGTCACACAATATTGAGACAACAGTGGAGCTCAGCAAGTGCTTACGGTGGAGTACAAAACTCGAGCAAAGTGAGATAGTGTTTTCTTTTTTCTTTTCAAATACGGCAGCGGGATTATCGAACCGATTAAATAGTCCCAATGACAACCACAGGACAACAAGAAAGTTTAGTCAAAGTGGAATTCTGGAACGAACTGAAATATTCGCCAAACATTATGCGTCGGGTTATCGTTAACGATGTGTATGCACTTCCGTAGCGTGGCCTCAGTGTACAAGGCACTGCACATACCCAATGAGTGCCTCTTCTCCAACTTTGTCGAAGCTCACAAAGCACTACAAATCTCTGTTTCGACACCGACAGCCTTCCTGAGTCTAAACGTGTGTGTCATGGAGAATGCGCATTGCAAAGCAATAATCGGGTGCGCCTTTAAAGCAAAGGATTCCACGTTTATACGCGCTGTTGTGAGTAGATAACATGCAACGCCATTGTGAGCATTGTGAGAACTTGAAGCAAGATACGACAGCAAGTTGATAGACGGTGGTTTGCAAACCAGTCTTAGAAGATGAAACCCGGAGTATCTGTATGCATAACATGCACCATGACAGGGAGAGAGAGACAGAGACGAAGACAGAAAGACAAGGAGACTAACCATGGACGTGCCTGGTTGGCTAGCCGACACTTGGAGAAAATGAAAACAGGGAAAGATAGTATATAAAGACGAAGGTGAGAACAATGTAGATGTAGTCAGTAGGAGCACACTCTTTCAGGAATGTTCGCTAAGAGAGATAAGCATTAGAATGGACCAGTAGACTTCAATAAGTGCAGTATGGATATTGTGGCTTCAGGCCAAGGTTTCAGGAAGTTTTCTATTGAGCGTAGTCTCTCATCCAGGCGTCTGAGACTAGCTGGCAGAGCACATCGTAGAGCGTCGAAGGAGGGACAGTGGCACAGAAGGTGCCCTATTGTCTTGTCATACCCGCAAAATTTGCATGCTGCACTGTTGGGTCTTACTGTTAGAAATCAAAAGGCCTTCGTAAAGGCTATGCTTAACTGCATGCGACCTAATTTTCGTCGCGACGGGAGAATCCGCGTGGCAGGCGATTTCGCCGCATAAAGGTCAACAGAATACAAGCGGAAGTTGGTGATAGCCGTTGAAGTTTATTGCCGAAGTACTGATGTGGCGAGCAAGTGACTCAAGTTGCTACGCCGCATCCATTTTTGAGAGCTGTAAAGCCACCCGCAGAGCTTGTTGACGAGGCGAGCACGCAGCTTCATCTGTGCTATGATTTTCTTCAATTCCGCGGTCACATGGCAGCCATTGAAACAGAATGCCGCGTCCGTACTCCAACGTTTGATGGTGCGCGTGCGTGCCTTATTTCGTACGTTAGCTGCTCGTGTGGACCATGAAGTAGGGCAAACTGCAGTTTGTTTTGCAGAGCTGACTTCGAATGGTACAAGTTCGCCCAACGATTATGTGGTTGTTGGAGTTTATAATTGATAGCGCCTTGAAAAAGGCCGGAAACCTTGTTGTGGACGATGTGGTAATGTGAGAAAATTCTAACTGCATAGGGACAGACAGCGCCATTATGGAACAACCCCTGCTCCGGGAGGCAGTTTGGAACTGGTGAAACCATTCGTCTAAATATGTAATCGATCAAAAGAGAAAACTGGAAGGCTTGCGACAATGTAACTTGCTAACCTAATTTGCCAGAGCAAAAAAATCCTACATACACAATGAAATGAGTCGCTTGGTAGTTTCAACTTTCTTTAACCTTCGCTCCAACCCTCGTACACGTCGAAGCGCGTCTGGCATGATGCTCTTGAGCACAAGAGCATTTATGAAAGCTTTTGCGTTGACCGACTTGAGCAAATTCGAAATCAAAGGTTTCAGTGAAACGCTCATTTTTTATTATACAGAGGGAAAAGCAGAGAGAAAAAACATATTTAAATCATGACTATGTATATGGAGGGCAATACATGAGGCTTTTAATATATTTTTCACAGCTGTGAAACTCTGTCCAGTTTCTTAAACAAGCCTCTCCTTTAGACCATGAGCGATTTATTATGATCCCAATCCCAATATAATATTGCAGTCCTATGTAATGTGATCTACATTTGGTATCTCACCAGATAGCCGCGCACCTCGCTTCATGCACAAAAATTCAGTGATAGCGTTTACTTCTGAGAGAGAGAAATAGCAAAGAGAGGAGAGGCAGGGAGATTTAATTCTTATATGTTGCAGCTGCTATACAGATGAATCGTTAGATTTTTTCGCTATATGTGGCTCCTCACTTCATTCGAGTTTTTATATGACCGCTATTAAAGAAACGCTTAAACAAATTGTTATGTACTATTTATTCAAATTCAGCTATAGGAGTGGTTTCTTTTCTTCTTTTTTTACATATAAACACAATTTTGGATCTACTAAATGGCCATATTACTATTCAGGCAACCAAGAAATCAGGCGATTCCACTTACCAAGGTCGCAAATGCTTTCTCTGCAGGTATCGTGGCTAAATCCCCGGAGTAACGTCTCGACAGCAGACTCTGTGATGACAAACGTCCTGGACCCGTTTTACTGCAAGGAATATACCACGGCTAGTTACATTACACCTGTTCACATCAATATAGAAGCCAGTGTAATAATACATAGTTTCTTTCGTTTTTGTTTTAAGTGACACTTAGAAGATATTGGCCCCTTTTATTCGCGCCGGCTACGCCTTTTCACATAGAGATGCGCAAGTAATGAAGGCCGCAGACACGAAAAGTAATTCAAATATAAACCACACAAAAACTGAAAGTAAACTCGTACGTTCAGCCTTAATGTATTGTCACATGAACGACAGGGAAACACAGAAACACAAAGCCCAGTAAACACAACTACCCTAAAATCAGGGCACATAAGAAAACATGAAATAGGTTCGCACGAACTTCCTTGAATTCAAGCATCCAATGGGCCAAAGTGACGCCAAGACGTTGCATATCCTCAACCACGCGGCAACAGGTGCGTTGCCGACTATCAGCTCTTAAAGTTTAGTGCAGAAAGTGTATTCTATACGCAGTACCTACTCTCTTATTTAATTAATTGCACGCGTAGCGCTTACTTCTCGAATTAAGGGAAGAAATGTCAGAGATCCTCACGCTACACTTGAACGAGAAATAAGCCAAAGTATAGGTGTTGTTGCTCTTGGTGTTTCCATATGTGGCTCGTTTGTGTTTTACTTTCGGCGATACTATCGCCTTCGCGTAACGTGGTAAGGAACCAGCCAATCTGCTCATCCGGTTTTTCTCAACCAGCCAAGCTGCGCGCACCTGGTGGCAGAGGCTACGGTGGCTCTATGGGCCTGTCTGATGACCGGCGTAGTTCACTGCTTCTTCGTGTCATGGCAGCCGAAGTGGCGCTGTTGTCAGAGGCCTGTCGCGAAGTCCGCGTCGTCTGCTGCTGAGTATGTTGTTACTGCACGCATGGTATACTTGAAATAATTGGTTTTCCCAGTAAAACCTGAAAGAAAATCGTTAAATTATATTGAGAGACTTCATAAAGCGTGATGTTTCATGGTGCAAGACCAATACAGGGGAAATAACTTGTACTTATTACCTGAATTGAATAAATTATGTATTAATGGAAATGAAAGTAAATGAAGAAACAACTTCCCGCAAGAGGGGAACGATCCCACTACTCCGCAATACGCGAGGATCGCACGTGTAATGCGGAGACGTGGGATCATTCCCTACCTGCGGCAAGTTTGTTTTTTTCACCCACATTGATTTCCATTAACTTATAATTTCTACAATTCAGGTATTAAGTACAAGTAATTTCCCCTGTGTTGTCCTTGGTGTATTTGTCGGCTTCTTATGATATCATTGCACAATGAAACATCACTCTTTATGAAGTCTCTCAACATAATTTAACCATTTCCTTTCAGGTTTTAGTGGGAAAACTAATTATTTTAAATATAGCAAGCGTGCAGTAACAACATACTCAGTAGCAGAGGACGCGGACTTCGCGACAGGCCTCTGACAACAGCGCCACTTCGGCTGCCATGACACGAAGAAGCAGTGAACTATGCCGGTCGGGCGCTTCAAGCAAGGAGGATGCGTATGAAAATGACGCGTGTGGAACAAGTGAACAATGAGTATTTGTACACAAGTGAGATTGTTGAAAGGCGGTCAACAAAATGATTTGGTGTGGTAGAAGCTTCAAGACGTTTTGCCAAGGAGGGCGACAAATAACAACTGCCACAGGTTCGAGTGCAGCGGCTGCAGTTCACAAGAAAACGACTGCTGTGTGCAATGCAGCCACCAATTATTTTTTCCTGTTTCCAGCTGAAGACGTCCGGACTGGTCGCTTGTGAGCAGCACAAACTCGAACTTACGGACATTATCATCAAGCTAATCGATTGCTTGCCTGCACTTCCTTGTGACAAGCAAGAACGTGGATCCTGAGCGTACTCCCGAAAATAAAAAAAGCACCTTATGCTGCGCTACGTGTATTGTGAGCGCTGTGATGCAATGCCATGTTTCATTTAAGGCTACTGTTTCCTGTGAAAGTTTGGTACTGCTGGTTGATGCATGCGACCTATGGAAATTACTCTGTGACATTCAAATATACGTATATGGCCATTAACAGCCCAAACTATCATTTTGCATGCTACAAGGTGATACTCTCATTACAGATCATCGAGTGTATTATAGATAACAGAACAACATAACAGTTTCTTTCAGAAAAACAAGTTTATTTCTATTGGCAAGAAATATTCTTGATTTATATTGCAAACGTGTGCAGCTCGACAGAAATTACCATATATCTCACTTATAACAACATCCATAGTGGTCAAAAAATAAAGCTAGGGAGTTCAGTTGTGTGAATATCAATATTTATTGGATTGCATTTTCCAAGTCGTTTTCATTATGTATTTCGGGGCATAAGAATACACCTTGCGTGAATTACGTTCGCATGGAGCACCCACATACTGATTCGTAAAACAAATTCTGGCTCTAGCTCTCCCTTTAGAAGAACTAATGAAGGGCTATTTCGACCGTACAGAATTTGTGTTGCTGTTTGTAGACTTAATTTTAGCCCGTTTACAGAACGAAACTGCGTTAACAGTTCTATATTTTTGCCTCTCAAGGCGGCGTATAAACAGCTGGCAAACATGGCAAGTACGTTACATTCGCAAGTGACAGGGTTCCGCTGCATTCAGAAACCTGTAACTGTCTATATGGTTTCGAGTGTAAATACAGCGGCAAATACGCCAAATTTACACTGTAAAACGGTCGCAGCAGCACACGCCGCGTGCCACTTGTAGGAATCCCTTGGCCGCAGCGCCATGTTTGTCGTCACGTCCGGTAGATGGCACACCTACCCATCTAGTCACGGTACCGAGGCGATATTAGTAACGCCGAAAGTGATCGCCTCAGAATATGTCCCCTGTTTGTACTGATGATTGCCTCTGTTGTCTACTCATTAGGGTTCGTTAATTCCCAAGTTCCCTGCTAGGCGACCACTGATGGTAGGGCATGCCACCCACTCCAAGCGTCAGATGAGTAGCGTGCGGGCACACACAGACGCACGTTGTCAAGTGTAGGAGATGTTTCATCTTCGGTGCTTACAACGACTAACACGTCGGTGTGATTATTGTAGGCCATCTCGTTTGTTTACGCGCATATGGGTTTCGCCGCTCTATTCGCTTTTGAACGTCCGCAGCGTCCTTGTGGCCCTAGAGCAGTGAGGCGCCTTCTTGTCCATTCGGCGTTGTATTGTAACGGCGTCTAGAGGTTCAATATATACCAAACACTAGCGAATTGCAGCAAAACGCACCGCCCGCTTCTCTGGAGTCTCGACTGTACGCGGCCTCCATGTTCTGGTCACTATATTGTTTGTCCGAGGCATTACAGTACGAGCGTTCGCTTTAACGCGATAGCGTTAAGGGCCCCCTGTCGCGGAAAATCCGGCGTCGGCATCACGCGTCCACCGTCGACCGTCGTTTCGTAAGACGTCATACCGAATCATGCAAACCGAACCACTCACACCCAACCACGCAGACCCTCCGTGTAGCGCAAAGAAGTTACTGAAGTAATTGAATTTGTTAAAGTGAAATACGTCCGAAAAGTCGTAGAGTACGACTTACACACAACCTACAGACATGATAGCGTCGGATTGTAATTTGGGTATACGAGATAACTTAATCCTGTCCCGCGGGAACTCGAAATACAGACCCATTTCCCAGCATTTCTGCCCTTCATAGACCGGCTACGGCGTCCGAGCTTAGCGCGCGCCGGCGCGCGCAAATCTCAAAGGCCATAAAGCGGCGCCCACGGTTCCTTGCAACACCTCGAAATGCCGCTCGCCTCTGCCGCATCACGGCCCACTCAAGAGGCCTGTCGAACGAACGTTATTTTTTCTTTCTTTTCTGTCCCAGTAAGTTTAATAGGGCGCCTCTAGGAAAGGTCAGTGGTGTAAGTTGCCTTGATGCGGTGTCTCTCCTTAATCGGTAAGCTTTGGAAGACTTGCACTGAAGCTCTGAAAATTCTGAGAAGCTCTGTGCTGTTTGCGTGGTTATAGCTTCTCTGAAAGAGGATAGGGTATGGCTATAGCAGATTAAGAAGCAGAGCACACGTGAATAGGGTAGCTGACACGAAAACAAAGCAATACATATTCAATATGAGTCGTACCTCTCTGCGGTAATTCGATTGTCGCAGGCCCCGAATATTTTTGCCGTGTGAGTTTCTGTTTTGACTGAGAGATACGTTTACAAACGATACAGTGAAAGATTAGTAAAATTAATTGGACATTCATATTAGATGGACTTCTCTTGAATAGCACATATCATAAACAAATAAGGGTGCATTTCGCAAAAGATCCTTTAACATTACGTCTTGTTCATTGTGCGCGAACGAAAGTTCAACGAAGGCTTATAAAGTTTCGCACAGAGAACTCTGCGAAGTTGTTTCGACACTTTGAAGAAATATCCCTTTCAGTCTGCAAGGATCCATGCTGCTTCTCCAGATCTCTGCTCATTGCGCCTTTTACGCACCAACTCGCAGACGCCTTAACTTGCTTACGTCGTGTACTGGCACCAATCTGCATGATCTCACCCATTTACGCCCAATGTCGACCACGCTTTATTGTGTTCCACGGAGACTTACTTTATAGAAGTGTCGCATGCTGTCAATTTGAGCTCGTTCTTCTTTACGTAAACACATTGTGGAAAGTGGGACAGAATAAATCCCCCCAGAGAACCTAACTCAGTCATGTGACTCTCCCAAGGTCTCTCTCTGTATCTCTCTGGCTCTGTCGGTAAAAAGAAAAGAAAAAGAAAGAAAACGACAACGACAGATTACCAGCGCTGTCGCAAATCGTAGTTGATTAGAAAGCGTTGCACATGGAGCCGTGAAACACAAAAGTGCTTATTTGACGAACGCAGAGCAAATATGTGACGGTGACGGCAACTAGCGCGTTCGACAGCCGTTTGAGTGCGCGCTCTCACTCGATGATTCCTTGTGCACGCTACAAGCAGATCATCTCTACGGCTTGAAAATATTAGGTGCAACACGTGCGTCCCATTAAATGGGGCCATATTTCTAGAACCAAGTTACAACACTGGCGACGATATGAGAATCTGATAATGTAAGCACGCTTCTTCAAAAAGCGGGAATAATACTGACACCGGCAGCTCAAAACGCGCATGAGAAATGAATGCCTAGGAGACACCTAGACGGAACGATTGCCGGACAAGTGAGACCAGGCTAGCACGGCCTGCTGCAACACCCCCACTATTACCGCCATAGTACTGAAAATGAAAAAAAAAGACAACCATAACACTCTGTGAAGATCGAATAGCAGCGAAAGCTGACGACAGTCAAGGCTCTCAAACGAAAAGCAAAGTGCTTTCGCTGCCATTCCATCTTCACAGAGTGGAATGGCCGTCATTTTTTTTTTTTTTTTTTTTTTTTTTTGCTTTGCGAGTCTGACGCCGTTGCTCGTTCGGAGGTGCCCGGGCTCACGATTGTCGTTTTCGTTCACCATCGCAGGAACGTTCTTCGTGGGTGCTTGTTTCGCGCCGGCGCTGTTTACATTCTCGTCGCTGTTCCCTCCGGCGCCCCTCATACGCATGTTGTTCTTCTGGTGTACGAACTATACGTGTCCACCCCATCAATAACGCAGCGGTTTTTAGCGCCGATACCTTTCCTGCTTATATACCGCGACAATCTCTACGTCACGCTATTGTTCACGGCGACCGTTCTAATCTGTTCCGCATTTTGACATCTGCACCACCGCACTGCACCCGCATGGGTTTGTTAGAAATCGCTAAGTCCGTTTCAGTTGCCAGACGCCGAAAAAAGTACGGAAGGTTAGTCATATACAGCTTTCGCTGTAAAAGTAGGAAGGAAATTGAAGCACATGTAACATGAAGATGCGGCGAGATACGAAAGAAACGTGGAGCAGAGCTCTCAAATGCCTAAGAATTATTTACACAGGCATTCTTATAAAGACGCAAATTAGGCTGTTTTACTTTGCGATTTCACCTGGAGTTCTATATCCCTTCTCATTTTTCAGCCCCATTTCCCCCTTCCTTAGCGCAGTTTAGCATTCGGGCTCAGCCTGGTTAACGTCCCTGCTTTTTACTCATAACCCCTCCCTCCTCGCACTTTCTCTCTGCATACATAAATCTTTCGTTAATATGACCTAATCAGTCAGCGTGTCCGACTTAGAACATAAGTCGCTCAGAATTGGCCTAAAGTGTTTCTAAATAAGAGCAGGCTATGTAACAGAGCTGCATAATATTACGAGTAAAATCTGCAATGTTTTCTCTGTTTCGATTTACACTTTCTCGTAGGATAAGTCTGCGGCAGAAAGAGCGCTATCTTTTGTATGTGCTGCAGAGAACATTTAATAAAGGAGTAAATAAAAATTCGAACATTCCTTAAGTCGCTACCTTTTGTCGGCAGGTTGGTTCTTCTATGAACGCAGATTTTTACAGGAAAACTGTATATGAGTAACCTTCAGTAGTTGTTTCGGTATCCGGCAACAGAAACGGATTTAGTGATTTCTAAAAAACTGATACGGGTGCAGTGCGGTGGATCAGATGTCAAGATGCAGAAAAGATCAGAGCGCTCGTCGTGAGCAATAGCATGACATCACGGAGGAGGAGGCGGAAATAAAGAGAGAAGGCAGGGATGTTAACCAGAAAAGCGTCTGGTTGGCTACCCTAATCTGGGGGACGAGAAAGAGGGAATAGAAACATAAGATAGAGAGAGGAAGGGAGGGGGAGGGAAGCTGCGCTGAGCTCGCGCACGCACACGGAGGGCCTGAGCCAGTCGAAGACGTTCACATAGGCCAATCGCCCTCAAGAAAGACAAAAGTGCCTTCATGGCTTTGTGGGCCGACGAGTGATGGAGACGATCTTCAAGTACCTCCTGCACAGACAATGGTCGATCATCCAGTCGTCGCAATGCGATAGATAATGTTTGTCTTTCCGACTGAAATCGATGACAATGGCACAATAAATGTTCGATGTTTTCTTGCACGCCGCAGACGTCGCATGCAGCACTGTCGGTCATTCCAAAAAAAAGGCGTACGCCTTCGTGAAAGCCACTCCCAATCACAGCCGGTATATAAGCGATGCCTCACGTTGGTGAAGCCCGGGTGGAGGTCGGAGAGTTGTAGTGAAGGGTTCAGTTCATACAGCCTCGTGTCGCAGAATACTAGCAGGAGAGGTATCGGCGCTAAATACAGCTTTGTTATCGATGGGGCGGACATGTATAGTTCGTACACCCGAAGAATAACATGCGCACGAGGAGCGCCGTAGGGTAACAGTAACGAGAATGTAAACAGTGCCGGCGCGACGCGACCACCGACGAAGAACGTTTCCGCGATGCTGAATGAAAACGATAATCGCGAGCCAGGGCACCTCCGAACGAGCAACGACGCCAGACTCGCAACGCAAAAAAATGGCAACTGTTCCACTGTGTGAAGATGAAATGGCAGCGAAAGCACTTTTCGTTTGAGAGGTTTGACCATCGTCAGCTTTCGCTGCCATTCCATCTTCACAGATTGGAATGGTTATACTTTCTTTTTATTTTTTTGTTAAAGCAACGATATCATGCCTCCCTCCTTGTGAGGAAGCACTCATCAGTCTTGAAAGAAAATAAGTATACTGCGTATTCCAGCCGCTTTCAATCGGGATCGAAGCATATTAAGATTAGCGGCGACTTCAGCGCCTCCTTCCTGAATAATCGATTTCACGAAGGTCAAACAATGCGAAACCGAAATTTTTTTTTGACATTACTTCGTCTTACTTCGCGGTTTGTGCCCGCAAACCATTACCTAGCTCTCCCTGTCTCTTTCTGTGTAGGTGCGCAACCATTTATGACAAGTGGAGTAATTCATCGCGTATAGCATCCAGAAAAGCCGAGCAGTGGAATGCACTCTACTTTACACGTGACTGCCGGTCCAAACAACAAACGCGGCGAGGGAAAGTGCGCAAGCCCTGCGGTCATTGCGACAACATACCAAGCAGGGTTAAGTTCACTCCCATGAAGAAATCGTAAAGCAACAACAACAACAACAAAAAAAGGGCCTATACACTCTGCCAGTTTTACGGCCTCGCAAACACTTAGCCGTGAGGCCGCTGCACGGAAAAGCACCTCACGCCCCTTTCGCGAGTTCGTGATTTTACGGCTCCGCTCAATTCTCGCGCATGGAGCACACGTCGCGTCGAGTTGATCAAGCGCGGGCGAGATTCCTCCGGCGCAATTCTGAACGGTCCGTGGTTTCTTCAGTGCAACCGGCGCTTCGGAACGAAATGTCAAGATCATCGTAAAGGAAACCTTGCGAAAACCGACGTCCCGTTGACCTTGCCAAGGAAAAAATAGAGAGACAAAATCTGGATCGGAGAGTATTCGACGTGCACCTTTCTTTCGGTTTCGTTCGATCTCTTTTCGCTCCCTTCCAGTAAGCTGCCCCCACCCCCATCCCCCCCTTTTTTTACGACAGCTCCTGCTGCGAGGTTAACCGTAAAATCGGACAAATCTGAGCAACAGCCGTTTGCCCGATTCGCACTAGCCCGCGGCACTTCGATAAGCACAGATGGAGAGCGAACAAGAAAGCAGCGAAAAGGCCCGGATTTATCGAGCAACGGGACGCAGGTTGTCATAGTGATCCGCCGGGCTGTTCACGCGTCAGCGGCGACGCGTATTAGGAAAAGAAACGAGAAAGTAACGTGGTTCGGATGCGACCGAAATTACTGCGCGTGGTGGAATTGACATCGTGGATATCGTGTCGTTACGGGAATATCCCGTTTTCATTCTGCTTCTTAGCCCTTCCGTGTCCGTTTATTCTTTTGTCGCACGCCGGCATGGTAGTCTGGTCATCTCGAGATGGCGAAATCATTTTCCTGCTCCAGTCGGTGCGATAGTATTACCGGCCGCCACGTCAAGCACGTGCGGGAAGCGGCGCAAACAGAAACAAGGCTGCAGAAACACGTCACGAGCAGTTGACCATGCCATTTTATGTGATTCCCTGGACAGGAAGTCTAGGTGAGAGAAATCTAATGAACATGTGTAAAACGCAGGAAAAAGTGTACGGAGAAAACCGCAGGATCGGCTTCCTGATCTATTTGGCATTATCAAGTTAAGAATGCATTGAAGCATGCTTTCTCATGGCTAGAAAGAAATCGTACTGATTTACCTTCGCAATTTAATTAATCGGTTTGGGGCCTTCTCATGACCGCAGCGTATAAGTACAGCTAGGTGCCCCGTAAGGGGAGCATCTAATTAGCGTCTTATACCTAGCATGGAGGCATAACATATTTGGAGCGTTGAAATCCCTCCTTGACGTTATCTAGATATGAAAGGAAACTTTGCACAGAGTTCGTCTTGATGATACCGGCTGAATTATAAGTTAGTGATCATCGATCAACTACTACTTTCCACGCCTACGAGCGTATTGTATATTTTTTTATTCGTTCTCTAAACAGTGTTTAGCGTTGCTTTAGTCTACTTTAGTACAACCATGTGCCTCTCGTTAAATACGGTAAATGTGCGTCGTCCTCAGGTATTGGCCATCTGTGTTGATCTACAAACCTGTTGCAGTGCCCGATTTGGTGCAAGGTCACGGGAACTACTGACTGAATGCGTATTTACCGGTACCATCGTGAGTGTGTACCTGTAGAGAGAGAGAAAAACAACAAAAGGCAGGGGGGTTAGCTGGACGCACGTACGGTAGGCTACCTTGCACTGGGGGAAAGGCGAAGAAAGAGAAGAGAGCGAGCTGTAGTGGTTGCTCTGTGGGCGGAGCGCAAGGCCATAGTCTGGCAGCAAGCATAAAATATTAACGGTATATATATATATATATATATATATATATATATATATATATATATATATATATATATATATATATATATATATATATATATATATATATATATATATATATATGCTGAAGCAGGCGCGTTGTCCTAACATCCGCTTCTTAAGCACGCATGAAAATGAAATGAGAGCGGAAGCTTCGTCGTGATGTCCGCATCCGGGTAGTTTTGTCTCTCAGCGCACCTTAAAGCAAAACCATTACGCGCGTCTTTCCACCTCCTTTTCGGCGTGCAGTCATTTACACGCCTCGCGACAGCCAAGATATTATTATGGCCATATAACAAAAGCACTGTTGCCGTTGGCAACCGTATGGAACACTTCCCAGTCTTAATAATGACTTGGTCATCACGCAGCAGAAAATGGACCCTGCGACGCGGTGAGATGTCGCACACAGAATGCGTGGAAATTACATTTCTTGTTACCGCCGCTCAGTACCGTGCCGAACTAAAGCGTTCCAGTGAACCATTTAGGCATTTCAACTCCAACAAACTACGGGTAACCGTTATAGCCGTGACATGAGCACGTGACATGAAAAGCAAGACTCGAACAAACCACCACGGTTCAATAAGTAGAGCGAACGCAAGAGCTTGAACTGCGTACCCGCATTACTTCATATCTCACGTCGTCCGATGCTTTGTATTGCCGTTCAGCCTCAATGACCTCATTACCCCACCTCGTCATCACCATCACAGTGCCGTTCTCGGGAAGTATAGAGAATTTACTGTGTGGTTTCTGTAGGAAAACGGGCGGCCGGTGAAGGAGCGTAATTCTCCGCGTTTCCTAGCCTGTGCAGTGGCGGGCGACACTAGGCTGGTGCTCGATTAGGTTGCGGGCAAGAGAGGGTTTAAGCTGCATACATCAACTCTGGACGCAGAAAAAGGGTTTCGCTTCGCCTCTTCATCTTTCGGGCGAGATTAAAAGCTGCTATGTTGAAACAGGTGAAATAGTTAGGTGGCATAAAAATCTGCAGACATAACATAAGCTAAATTCTCTAGGCAGACGTAATGACAATGCTATCACGTTCTCACTAGCCTGCGCGCCGGACAGGTATATATGCCGCTAACGTGAGTAACTTTGGCTTTCTTTTTTAGTGCTTCTCGTATTCTGCTTGTTTACACTAATAACATTACTAACATTTTTTTTACTAATATGACAAGCCGCTAATGTTTGTAGGTGGCCAGTACATGCGAGCCGTTTTATAGTGAGCGGCGGTAATTTCCTGCTGCGGCTGGCCAGAAGAACATCATGTCATCGTCTTGGCCCGGTCAGTGCGAACGTTTTAGCTCGTTGCCTGCCGACCATCGTCTTTGCTGGCGGCCGCTTGTGGCGGCGCTACAGTAGCGCTCTCTCCACGCCCCCCTCCTCTCTCCTCCCACAGCGCGGCTCAATAACGTAAGGAGGGAAATGGCGCACTTAGTGCCAAACATGAAAGGCAAGCAACCGAGAGAATGACGCCCCACAAGTGCATAAGATCAACTGATTGGAGCGAACAGAAAGTAGATGTGACTATTTACAATGTGTGACGCGAGGCATTACAAAAACATATGTACATTACTTACAACAAATTTGTTTGTGTAGTCTAGATCGTATTGAGTAGAGCGCCCACGGCACGAGAAATGCTTCAGGGGGGCGGAATTGGCTATTGCGAGCGCGCCGAGATCGTTGCCGCGGTAAGGGCTGTCCGCGAGAGGCGAATGGTTCATGTGTCGGCACACCCACGTGAGAGTGCAGGTGGAAGTACGTTGCAGTGAGCGTGTGAGAAGCTATGCACTTCTCGCCTGCACAGCCTCGCTGCGTGTCTCCAGAGCGTCCTCTGCGGACATCGTCGGCAGACCGCACTGCAGCGTTGACGATGTTTGTGCCGGATTGTTGACAGCGAGAGGGATGAGCGATCTAAGGGCTGGGTGCAGTGGCGTTGGCGCCAGAGAATCCTCTGAGATGCTGGGTAAGAGTGGAGAGCGAGCGGTGGTGTCGCTACCGTTGTGATGAACTCGTGTGTGATCCTTGTGGTCACCTAGTACCTCTTGGTACCACAGGAGGCCTACTCGACCGTGCGGGTCGAGCTGACTCTGCATGGTAGCTGAACCTCCGTCAGTCGCTGGCGCATGGGAGCGCGTGTACAAAACACCAGGCAGGTATTCGTGAGGTGGAGTCGGCGAAGCAGGCGCGAACTCGCACGACGCGATGCAACCATGATGGCGCTCAGACAAGCAGTTGCGGTTCGTCCGAACCGCTCTCCAGGACCGAAGATTTAAGGGGCGTCGACGGCACGATTCGAGGTGACCCATCGTGTGGCTTTTCGCTTTGATGGTAGCGGAGCAGTTACCTCGACGAAAGCACCAGGTGTCGGGGGGCTGCGTCGAGAGGTCAGAAGGCCGAGGCACGTGCTGACCAAATTACCAACTGGTCAACACGTTCCTCTGCAGGTTGTCATATGTGCTTGTATTTCGCAAAGTCCAGGGGCTGGCGGCAAAGGACGTCAGTTGGGAGGATGCACAACATAACCTCTTACTTGAAGGTTTAGATTGTGATGAGGCTCTGAGACACGGCAGGATCCAGCATGACAAACCCATCGCAGACATGCTGAGGCTGCAACCAGGGAAGCGACGGGTTGAACACTGGGCTTGGCCAGCTTGTGGGTCACGAGTTTGTCACGCGCGTTGACAACATTCTTATTGAATTAAATAAACGTTCAAGCACAATTAAGCAGCAGTTATGCTTGCTGCTGCACAATACTCTCGACCTAGACCGCTTGGTGCCATGTTTTGTTTCCTCTTTCAGGGCGTTTACGTGAACCCGACAGAACGGGGTTGAGGCGGCTCGTCGCGCTGGAATATGCCTGTCGAGTTTATGTAATCGCTGGCCGCTTGGGCTGAACAAGTGTCGAGAAGGACTCAGTCAACCCGAATGCATGGATATGGCTGACCCAGCCCGACCCGTTTGCAGTGCGCGTGTAAACGCGGACCAGTCAGGCGTCATAACACTTTTTGTGCGCAAACAAACAGGGACGAAGGATAGGGGCAACACAAGGACGAGCGCTCGTCCTTGTGTTGCCCCTATCCTTCGTCCCTGTTTGTTTGCGCACAAAAAGTGTTAAGATGAATCTGTTCCAACTAGGCCGACTCGCAGTTATGAGTCAGGCGTGCCAGCGCCGAGACTAGCGCGGGACCAATGTTACGTCGCGATTTAGGCGCCGGCAGCGGGAACAGTGTCAGGTCAAGGCCAAGACAAGCTCTATGACGTGCAACCTCGTCGTAGTGATAAGACTAGTGAAGATCGCAGTGGGAAGCAGAAGCTCAGTTCGAACGCGTTGGATCTCTCGGCTCGACGCTGTGTGCCGCCATTGTCCAGACACGTGGGAGGCTAGTTCATGTAAACGTGGTCACCATAAATAATCGAATCGAATTGAGTCGAATTTTATTCCTGTTTCGTTCAAACGAGGCTAGCCTGAGACTAAAGGCACAAAGCTTGACAAAGGTCTCAGTCCCCGTGAGCGACAAGTTAGACAGCAGATCAGACAGATATGCACAATTTTATAAGTTACACCAGACTTGAGTGTTGCGAAAATGTATAGGAACACTGTCTATCGTCGTCGCATTCAAATACCATCAGATTAATAATGCGGTGTACATCACGCGTCTAAATACAAAGAAACATTTCGGATTCTAATATAGTTCTAAAATTACAGAAATACTTTATTGTATATATAGACGTTATCGAATCCGTAGAGCATTATAAATCAACAGCATACGCAAAAAATTATCATGCATCCTAACTGGTTGTTAGAATAATCAACAACAAAATGAAAAAGAAATGAAATTGGAAAACCGGACGTGGATGCGTATAAATATAAGTACGTGAATACAAAAATAAATATATTACATGAACTGATATCACGTGGATCCTTAAAAGAAATCATATGTAATTCATGGCAGAAACATTGTTGATTCAATAAGCTCACTTATTAAATCTTAAACTACATGACTTCTCTAGTTGACCATTGTCTTATTTCTTTCTAAATGTCCTTACAGAAGTATTTAACGATATAGATTCACTGTATCTGTTCATTATTTTTGTGGACTGATATACGAATGTATGTCTTCCGTAATTTGTCCTTGTTGTTGGTATGCGTTGTGTGCTGTGTCGCAAGAAGTATCCGGAAAGGTTGCGTTCAATACAATGTGCGCTAGGGCTCCTCTTTTGGATTTCTAGAGCAAGTCGCATATAGTATATGCTGTCCGCACCGAGTATGTCATATTTTTTTGAATAATGGCGCTGTGGTTAGTTGTGATAAACAGCCATAGTAATTTGCATATAGGTGAATAACTCGTTTTTTTTAAGGTTATCAATTTCCTGTAATATGTTCGGGTCGTTGTATCCCATACAAATATGCAGTAGCAGTCTTGAATGAATAAGTGCATTATTCAACAAATTCAACAAGCGGGTACATACGGAGAATAATAGCAACCGGAAAAACGTCACGTTAGAATTAATGCCGCCCGTTAGCTACCGTGAGCATCGTAAAAAAATATGATGGGAAATGAAGATAACAGACATTGTTTTATTAATGTTCTTACTGTTTCCCGTTAAAACTAAAAAGTATTGCGTGTAATTGAAGTTACACTTGGAGTCTTGTTTTTCTTACGTTACCTAGCAAGAAGCTAATGACATGCCAGACGCGCATCATGCAAGCGTCATGTGCCAGACACGACATCGAAGCGAGCGGGACCGGCTGTGAATGTAAGTTCGCCTGTTCGGCGACCTGTCTCTTTTTATCTCATCCTTTCTTTTGCGGATGCAACCTGGCTAGTTGGGCTCCCGGCCTATTCTTCCGTTTCTTCTGCATTTCTACACGGCACCAGTGCGCTATTGGACTATTGGATTGTTTCGGAGTCTGCGCCGCATTGCAAGCAATTTTGGCTTTTACGGCACGAAACCGAGATTGACGCAGTCACCGAAAAAGAGCTCGGCCGTCCTGGCGCAGTAAATTTGAGAAAATGACTCGTACTGGGAGATGTTTGTGACGCTTTCTATGGGCCCCAGCATAGTTTTAACTTATTTCAGTAGTTTTTGGGCAGGCTCGCCGTACCCGGCTTTGTGACGCAGTTAGCGAAGAGCAGCTCGGCGCTGTGACGCAGTTAGTTTCGCATGAAGTGAACCTTACTGGGACAAGTTCGTGATGCTTTCTCCGACCCACAACATTATTGTAATCAATTTCACAACTTTTGGGGATATTTCTGAGGCACGCTCGCCGCCACTGCCGCGTCGTGACGCCGCTAGCAAAAAGCAGCTTGGGCATGCTGACAAAGTTAACCTGGCACGTACTAAATCTTAGGGGGACAAGATTGCGACGATTTTTATGACCCCGCAACATATATCTTCTTTGAGTGCTCACCCGCTGTGGTTGCCTAGTGGCTACGATGTTGGGCTGCAAAGCACGAGGTCGCGCAACCGAATCCTGGCCGCGAGATGCGCTTCCGGTTCGTCTGCTTGTTCCCACGTCGTGCAGTAGCGCACGCAGACGCCGAAACTATACTAATTACTAGCGTGTTCCAGCGTGCGATTGTGCTCTGTGATGCGCTTGCGTCTGCCTCAGTGTTCATGTAGTTCGTGTAGCACTGACGTATACCGTTAACCAGTGTTTGGATCGCACCGCTGGTACGATCTGTTGGGAACTCGGCGCTGACGCCCGTGGTTGTACCTGGGTCGCAAGCCCCAAGGGTAGCGTTGGCCTGGCGGCCTGGGGTACAACTGGAAGCATCCGAAGGTCCCGGCAAAGCATGAGTCGACTGGTAACAACAAAACAACTTGTTTATTTTAACATCGCAAAGAGTTGGCGGTCAGGTTGACCGAAGTAGAGAGACGGGAGAGCACTTCACTCAACAGAAGAAATCGGAGCCCTCCTTTTGGCGTCCGGGGGCAGCTGTTTTTATACTCTCGCAGTTGAGGGCAAGAAGGAACCCCTCAAAAGACGAGCACGTGAATGTACAATGGGCTAATGGTGACGCACACTGTCGTAGCGCTGCCGTAGCACCATGTCGAGCACGATCTCGTAGCACCCTGTTGTAGCGATGCCGTAGCACCATGTCGGGCACGATCTCGTAGCACCCTGTTGTAGCGATGCCGTAGCACCATGTCGAGCACGATCTCGTAGCACCCTGTTGTAGCGCTGCCGGTCGGGCACAATGACTGTAATGAGAGGATGATCCCTGCTTTCGCAGCGCCTGGTTCCGGCACAATGACTGGAATGCGAGGGTGATCCTTTGCGGTCGCATCGCCGCAGTCGCGCCTGGAAACACCTGCCGATGAGCGTTGCGGCGACGACGATCGGGCCAAAATGTCTGCCGCCCCGCCGCAGTCGCGCCGGCAAAACCACGTGTCGCAGGCGAAACGCAACACCAGGTGTTCTCGTGCACAGCGCTCGAAATCGTGCGCTGTGCTAAGCGAGACAAACCCAACAGCTCGCGTGAGGAGCCGTTAGCGAACGTGCACCGTGCTAAAGAAAATTGAGAAAAAAAGGAAAAAGGCGGAGCCAATGACGTATGCGTTACGCGATCCCTGGCTCCGGTATGGGATAGCGCAGGGAAGGAACTTCGCTTGCTGAGGCTTTACTCGCGGATAACTTTCCGTGGCTATGAAGTGGAAACTACGGGCGTGTGTCTCCTTCACATGTGTTACCGCGCCAAGTATACTGCGCCAGCGTTTGACAGTGCTTTTGGTTGCTCAGAGCGAACGCTGAATCGGCACAGCTTCCACGTGCGACGGTTTCACGTTTGTCCAGACACGGAAGTTAAAGGCCACAAGATAAGTAATCTTGTACACTCGTCGTGTGTTTTGTCTTACTTAACTGTTGCTAATAGGGTGTTTATGTTTTCTCTTCCCCAGCTCTAGCGTGAATGAAAACACGGGACTCCTTTCAGAAGCGCTCTCACTTGTGCGTGCTTTGCCTCCGTAGCTCTCCCTTCATAGCCACAGAAAGCTATCAGCGAGTATAGACGGAGGTAAGTGGAGAGAGCGTTATGTTGGCGGTGACGCCCCCCGCCTCCTGAAATTATGGGTTCATGACACTGAAATATTTATATCTCGGCTATTAACGAAGCAATTTGAAATTCTTGCTAGGACGGTCCCTAGAGGGCACGTATGAACATCCAGCGTATAAACCAAATTTGCTATGTGACCTAGTGAGGTGCCTTTAGCGTTGTCGCGTTAAAAGAAAAACTCACGAGATCGTCGTGCACAAAATGTTGCGTTTCGAGTACAGTTTGCAGCAGCTCGGGTCACAGAAAGCGGAGCCTACTCACCCCGCCGCAAACAAAAATATATATAAGTACAGGGTGGCTAACGTCGCTGTCAGCACTGCTATGTTTGGCAAGCGCACTTTGATCTTAAACGAATTGTATGTTTTTCGCATCAAATATATTGAATAATGTATGTTTCATGGAAGGAGCGTTAACTATAATAGCCGTGAGCGTAATAAGAAATTACATACTTGTACAAAAACGCGCATCTCATGGCTTCCTTTAATAACTGGTTATTGGCCGTGTGGCACGACCACAACTTCCTTGAGCTTGAACTCCCTGAGGATGTCTCGCCCTCCCTTATTCTAAAGTGGTTCGTGCGCGCCTGCGTGACATGCGTATAAAAAGTGTCGCGAAGCTGGACGAATACCCATCGTGAACCAACGCGGCAAGCGACACGTGATACACGATGCGCATTGAAATAAACGGGGCACGTTCACAGTTGAAGACATGAAATTAAATACAGTTCACAGAGCGAGTAATTCGCTCTCTATGGGTGTATCGGCAAAGGAAACCGCTAATGCTCCCAGCCAGGGCTAAAAATATTACCTGCAGTTGAATGGCAAAGTGAGTACAAGCAAGCTCGTCTATTAAATTACTGGAAGAATTAACGTAAGTCTGCACAAGCAGGACAATCTGCATGCTTCCTGGACATCGAACGTAAATGTTTGCTGCGCTCTCCAGACACCATTCTATGAATCCAACACAAACTCGAGACAACAGTGTTGCTGAAAATCCGGCGCAAGCAGTTTGACAGATGAATGTACGTAGCTGACAAGAACGCCAGGAGCTCTTTAGAGACCAGGGCATGTCGCTGAAATCACAAGTGTACCTGCTATTAATAAACTAGAGTAATGACCATACTTAAACAGCGTCTGATGATGGCTACGCTTTAGCTTTAGCGCTTTCTGAAAGTATTGCACGAGTATAAGAAGCGTTCCTAAGCCTACCGTGTCCTTTCTTCAGGCTTTGTAGACGCGCCCTGCCTTGCGTTCATACTGAAGCTCACGATGGTACGACCAAAAACGAAAGGCACTTGTTGAGCTCCAGTTACATCAATCTAAGAGTCTGGCTCTCCCACTAAATGCGACGCGCACAACCGTGTTTATTTTCTTTGTATGAAACGTATATTCTCGTACAATGTTTATGTTCACGCGTTACATCGTTCCCCAGATACGCCAATATTTAGGAATCCGAAATTAGGTGGACGCACACTCCTCGATGATGACGCAGCGATGTAACGAGGACGAAGGCGATGCATGGTGCTTGCCGAAGACGAAGTGCTTCTCTTGCGGAACACATCTCGCCCGTCTCTGTGTTTTTCTGGACTTCTTACTGCACCTGTGGGGTCTACCGCCCCCTCCATCGCGGTGATGGATGTACAACACCCCGAGGATCCTCCCGGTTCCCGTTCACCTGCGGACATCGGTTCGAGGAAGCGAGGAAATACGTCGAGTGGTAGCGAGGACACAGAGCTGTACTGCGCATCAGGTGACGAGTCCTCGGAAGACAGCTTTCGACTTGTCCAGTACCGCAAGGCCAAACGAAGAATTATCAACTCATCTTCGGCGTCCAGCTCGAACACTGTGAAAACAGCTCCTCAGCGATGGCCTTACTCCATCCTGTTTGTGCCACAGAACGCTACCGACAACCTGCGCGTTCTCAACAGGCAAGCACTCTCCGTGTATCTAGAAAACACCGTGCCAAATGAGATCAAGGATGTTAGGATAAATACTAGGCGAAACATCCTGGCAACCGATGTGATGAACCCGTGTGCACTGACCATACTACAACATGTAACGCAGCTGGGAAACATCAAGGTCCGATCCATCGTGCCAACGAATGGTGCCACAATAACAGGAGTCATCTATGACATTGACAATGAAATATCTAATGCAGACCTCCCAATTCTCATAAAACCAGCAAGCGAACACAACGTGATTGTGCGTGTTGGTCGCCTCGGCAACACACGTTGTGTGAGGATAACCTTCAGAGGCGACTGCCTTCCACCCTACGTGAAGGTCGGCCACTTTCGCCACCAGGTTCGACCATTTATTCCAAGACCAATGCAATGCTTCAATTGTCAGAAGATTGGACATGTGAAGGGTGTTTGCAGAAATTCGGCCGTGTGCCCTCGATGTGCCGAACCCCACTCAGAAGACAACTGCAGCGCAACCACGTTCAAGTGTCCTAACTGTCAAGGTGATCACTGCGCCTCTTCCAAAGAGTGTCCCCAGATCAAGAAAGAGATCACCATTCTTAAACAAATGGTGAGAGACAACTCTACCCACAAAGAGGCCGCTGTGAAAGTACGGCGAAGACGACGTCACCGACGAAGGTCTTCACGGCGGAAAACGTCAAGCTTTCAGGAAAAGTCCCCTCGTCAAGCATCATCATCAGCGGACGTTTCCAGCACTCCGAACACCAATGTTGGAAGGGAGCAAACTGCCAGATCTCTCTCCACAAAGGAATGGCCGCCACTTCCGCGTACACGACCGCCAGAAGAGCCGCAGAAGAAGCCGCCCCCAGTACAGCAAGGTGCTGTATCCGAGGAGTCGCGGAAAACAGATGAGCAAGTGATAGCACTTATTAGGCCTTTAATGAATGTCATTCGGGTGTTGCTAAGCAACATGCACACACCGTCTGCCAGAAGTGCGCTTCAAGTACTGGACGCTCTGAGTCCGGTGCTTGCCACCCTTGAGTAGATCATGGCCCCACAGCCACGGTCTTTTAGGGAAGAGGTCCGACAAGAAGCTATTTTTCAGTGGAATGCCCGCGGACTCAGAGCGCGCCTTTCGGATTTCCGTCGCTTCGTGTTCGCCAATATGTTTCCCATTATCGTCATTTGCGAGCCGAACTTATCGAACAAAATCAGGCTTTCTGGATATGAATCATTTATGTCGTCAGCTGTTTATGAAAACAGTAAGGTTTTGGTGTTTATTCGCCGTGACCTCACCTACACTCATCAGCCTGTACCACCTAATGACAGTAATCAATATATGTGCCTAAACGTAAGGAAAAAGAATCTGCCCTTCACTTTTGTAGGCGCCTACCTATCTCCGTCAAGTCGATTTGATTGCAAAAGACTACGAGACATTCTTTCCTCAACTTCCGATCCCTGGGTCATCACTGGAGATTTCAACGCCCATCATACACTTTGGGGAAGTCCGATCATCAACACAAGAGGCAGAGCTCTGGTATCTTTCGCCTCCAGTAATGAACTTTGGCTGCTGAATGATGGAAGTCCTACGTTCTTACGTGGCTCCACGTACAGCAGCTGTCTTGACTTAGCTTTCGTCTCACGAAGCCTAGTCAGACGTGCAGGGTGGTTTGCGGACATAGAGACGCACGGAAGCGACCATATCCCCACGTACATCAAGATCAGAGGATTGACCGCTTCCAAAATACGGGATACGATCCAAAGAGCGGACTGGCCTAAATTTCAGTCTATTATGGAAGAACACTGCGACGCCACTCCATCTTTCGACTTGGAAGAGGCAATCAAGAGCGTGGTGCAAGACACTATGCGTACTGTAACATGCTCCTCGAAACTTAATGATTTTGATGTGGAACTAGAACGACTTCGAGCAATCCGACGACGTGCTGAACGAAGATACCGACGTACGAAAACAATGGACGATCTACGGACCGCCAGGCGCACGCAAAAGAAGATACAGCGCCGGTTAGACAAGCTCGAATCGCAACGTTGGGCTGCCTTCTGTGAGTCGCTAGATCCACGCAAGCCTTTATCGCAACTATGGAGAACGGTGCGCGGACTGCGGACACTTCCCGTACAGCGATTCCCATTCAAGGCACTTGCCCTCTCTCAAAAGAGATCGGAGATTGACGTGGCAGAGGATTTCTGCGCCAGATTATCCGGCCAACTCACAGCTACCAACATTCCATCGCCTTCGAGCAGCTGTCCGCCACCACGTGATCATCGGTTGGATCTACCATTCTCGATCCACGAACTTAAGGCAGCATTAGCTTTGTGTAGCCGCACATCAGCGCCAGGACCTGACGGAATTCCCTACCGAGCTCTGTGTCACCTGGGGGAGCGAGCGAGAGGGGTTCTTCTTGAGGTGTACAATGAATCTTGGAGAAATGGCACGCTACCAACAACCTGGAAGACAAGTCGCCTTGTTCCACTGCTGAAGCCTGGCAAGTCGCCGTTGGAGCTCTCATCATATCGCCCGATCGCTTTGGCGAGCTGTGTGGGCAAAGTAATGGAGAGGATGGTCCTAGGACGCCTGGAGTGGTACTTGGAGTACCACAACACCTACCCAGATGTCATGGCGGGCTTCCGACGCGGTCAATCATCGATCGATAACGTCGTCGACCTGGTGACCTACATTCAACATGAGAAACACCGTAAGCGTCTCTGCGCATCCTTATTCCTCGACGTTAAAGGGGCGTATGACAACGTTACGCATGAAGCCATCCTCTCTGCTCTCGCAGAGGTAGGAGTGGGTGGTCGGATGTTTCAATGGATACGGAGCTATCTATCCATGCGATCCTTCTTTGTAAGCACCGAGGAAGGCCATACTTCCCTACATTATAGCTACAGCGGCGTCCCCCAGGGTGGTGTTCTTAGCCCCGTGTTATTTAATCTAACACTAATTGCTCTACTTGAGCACGTGCCAACCACAGTCAGGCTATCCATGTACGCGGATGACATCTGCATATGGACATCTGCAGTAACACGCCTACAGCTGCGAGCGAGAATTCAGAAAGCCGCGACACAAACTGCTATCTACCTCCGTAATCGAGGCCTGGAAATTTCCTCCGAGAAATGCGCACTAGTGCCATTTACGCGCAAACCCATGGCAAACTACAGTGTAACGATAAATGGCCAAATAATACGACGGGTCCGATCGTACAAGTTTCTAGGTGTCATAATCGACAGGGACTTATCATGGAGCCCACACATATCTTACGTGAAAAAACGGTTGACAGGCATCTGCCACCTGTTCAAGTTTTTCGCTGGCAAGACCTGGGGAATGTCGCCTAGTGCCATGTTACAACTGTACAGGGTGCTTTTTCTGGGATTTCTGCGATACAGCTTGCCAGCAATAAACAACACAGGCAAAACGAATCTACGCACAATACAAAGTCTTCAGGGTCAAGTGCTCCGGATCTGCCTAGGCCTGCCTCAGAGTGCTTCAACAGTGGCTACGATAGCAATCGCTGGAGACCACCTTGTCAAGACCCACATTGAAATTGAAGTACTCAGGACCCATATAAGGCATCTAGCCAGGACTCCTCGTCACCATTTAGCCTCTCTACCAGCGGACAGGCCACACACATCTTTCAGCCAAACAATAATTGCATATGATGAATCATTGCCAGCTTGTTTCACTCCGGCTGCGAGACCTTCGATCCCTCCATGGTGCCTCGCTCAGCCAAAAATCAACCTCGCAATACCTGGCATCTCGAAAAAAGCTGATCTGTCATCACCAGCCCTTAGACAGCTCACGCTACTATATTTGTACGAGAACTAGCGTGACTCTACGCATATTTACACTGATGGATCTGTCCTTCCAAGCAGCTCCGCGGCGGCAATCATCATACCAGCGAAAGCTACAACAATCAAGTTTAAGACGACCCACGCGACAACATCGACGGCAGCAGAGCTTGCAGCGCTCTTTACTGCTCTTCATCACATTGGTGATGAACCGCCACACAAATGGACAATATTCTGCGATTCGAAAAGGGGACTGCAGTCTCTACTGTCACCTTTACGACGCGGACCGCACGAACAACTAATATTCCGTATTACAGAGACATTACACCATATAAGTGATGCAGGCCACGAAATAACCTTTCAGTGGCTTCCAAGTCAGTGCGGCATTATCAGCAATGAACGGGCGGATCACGCTGCCCGCTCAGCCCATACTGAGGAGCGCCACGTCCCAATTCCTCTTTCTAGAACTGACGCGGCACGGAAGCTCCGCCTGCTTGCTCGGCAGTGCACCACGTCGCAATGGAATGAGCCACATTTAAGAAATCCGCGACTGTACTCACTTGATCCAACATTAAGTCTTCGAGCGCCATCACAGCTTCGCCGTAGAGACGCCACACTTTTCTATCGACTTTGGTTGGGCGTTGCCTTTACTAAAGCCTATGCCTTCCGCATAGGGATGACCGACACCCCCACCTGTGACCACTGCGGCCATGAAGAATCAATTGGCCATATTTTGTGCGCCTGCCCGCAGTATAGTCCACAGAGGGCATGCCTTAGCCACGAACTTGACCAACTGGACGACCAACCGCTATCCGAAAAAAGAATTCTGCAACATCGAAAGGACCTACCGTCACAGAAGAAGGCCGTGCAAGCGCTTTTGCGCTTTTTGCGATCTACCGGCCTGTGTGAACGACTTTAACTGGAACGCCTTTTGTGCGTGTGTCTCCATGTGTGCGCGTGCGTTTATTTATTTTTTTTGCGTTTTCCTCTCTGTCAGCTTTCTAACCCCTATCCCCCATCCCCAGTGTAGGGTAGCAAACCGGAGACTCATATCTGGTTAACCTCCCTGCCTTTCCTCTTCATTCTCTCTCTCTTGCCGAGGCAAGAAGAGTGAGGAGCGATGCATGCACAGAAATACGTACGACAAGTACGTAAATGCACCTACAAGGATTCTACGCCCCTTGTGTCATAGTGGCACCTAGCAATCTTGAAGCACTAGCCAGGATATGGCACCCGCCCATTGACACATACCCAATGTCACATGCCCAGTGGGCCACGAATGGGCAGCTGAAATGTAAAATATATATACACAACGAGGAAACAGCTCAATATCGTGCGCTATTCTATTCATATGTATGTGGGCTTTAGAGATACCTATCAGGAAAAATTACATGCACAAGTTCTAACTCAAGTATTATAGCTTTATTACGCAGAGCAACGCTGTTCTCACTGGCGCTACCTTGTCAGTCGAAATTCCGTGCTGTATAAGACCAGGAATTCAGTGGCATACGCCAAGCAGTCCAAAAATAGGGTAAGCAAAACAAAATAATTTTACAAATGTAGAAAAAGCCTTCGAATACCATGCTTTCTTTTTTTCTTTAAATTAAGAGATCTCTTTGTGGCAACAATATTATGTGCAGGTTTTATTCCTGATTCAATTTTTTTTATGTAGAAGACAGGGTGGCACAGGTTGGGAGTGGATTCCGCTTTGATGCCGCCGCAAGCCGCTTTGATGCCTCCTATAAAGCAACATACACCGACCGACGCAAATATGTAGGGAGGCAGGCGAAGACAGACTCACTTCAAAGCAGTAAAACGAAGAGTGGGCATACTCGACAAATTCACAACCTGTAATTTGTGCTACAATGTACTAAAAGCGTTCAGCAATTCTGCCAGGACCTGAGAAACGGCTATTGCCCGCGGGGCATAATGTGCCCTACAATAAGTTATTTCCCCACTGGGTGCATTGCTATGCGAAGTCACGTAGCAGATGGTCGCAACAGCCCTTTACTCTTCGATCTTCACGCGCGTGCCCGTTAGTACACTGCTCCCTCGCTCGGAGCGAGAGCAACGAAACACCTTCTCAACGACAGCACGCATGGCCAGTTGCTTAAGTCGCCCAGACGTGAGCTCCATAGGTGAGTGCGCTGCCAAATTGTGCTAGAGTCGCCTGCAGCAATGCTCTGTCGCAGAAATTGGGGTCCCGCTTAGACAATGCCATTGAGCGACCGACCGGCAAGCGTTCTGTGCTCGCCGCAGTGCCTGTGCGCGCAATATAGCCAATGGGTTTGGGTTGAATTGGATGTAAATATGATGCAATGGACTATTTCGTCCAACGCCACGAACGAACGGACATTTCGCATTACTTTGGTCTGGTGTCTGTAGTTCGATGCTGTCCGCGCGCTCACCGATATCTAATGTTCTGAGCAGATGCTAGGGATGCCGCGGTTGCTGTAGGCACCGTTGGAGAGGGCGAATCGCTTGCTTGCACAATTGACTCGAATCAGGTTCTCGACCTGCTGATGCGCAATGCCTGCTTGCAGAACGTTCGCATTCGACTAAATGTTCGATCAGTGACGTATTTGCGCCCAATTTGGCCGAACTGCGTCGGAGTGGCAAGGTGCGGTAGCTAACCAGAACTGCAACTCCGTTGAGTAAGCGGTAATGCGACGAAACTAAAACCGTTACGAATCGTTAGGGTAGTATGAAACTCCCCCCCCCCCCTTCCTCCCACACACACTATAAGTGTGCGCGCAGTTACGTATGCAAGCAATTGCCGCAGACTCACCTACGGTGGCAAACAGCCATATATGTCAGTTTCCAGAAACTGAAACCCCCATCTTGATTCAGTACCACACAGTGCCCATGACAATGAATAACTTTTGCGGCCACAACGATTGAACACACATGCGAAAACTACGAGCATATGCAACGGTCGTTAACACCGCTATACCCAAAGAAAAATAGTGTACTCGAACACACGCTTTGCCGCAAGACAAAGCAGCCTGTTCTTTTTTTTTAAAAAAGCAAGCAGGACGCATCAGTGCGGAGTTTAGGCCTACACTGAAGCTGCTTCATTGCTACAAAAAAGAAAAGTGTTCAAAGTAGTAAGTTACTTTGGAAGCGTTGTCCTGTTCGTGGCAGATACTGTTGGCTGTCGCGTGCCTTACACAACCGCTGTACAGAGAACCAATATGCAGGAAGAACACCTCAGGCTTTGAGTTCGAACGAAGAGACGCCGTGCTGTTTTGAAGCTACTCTTAGCTAGCCCTGTTGCTCCGCGAAATGTGTCAAGAACTTTTTGTCGTTTGCACACAAGTGTGTCGTTTCTGTGCACCACGTGGCATCTTTCGTGCTCGTGTAGTTTGCTTGGAACTGGCTCACATGGTTCTGCGTGTCGCCTAAAAAAAGAAGAAAAGATTGCGTTAGTCAGCATGAAGTCTTCTCAGAGCGGAAGCTCCATGCTGCGCTCCCACTGTATTTCAGTAGTCGAACGAAGTTCCACGGGTAGGTGTAAAAGCAAAACATACGAGTCATTTCAATCTGGGGGAGCCCCGATGAAATGAGCAACAATCCTTCCGCTTACAGACGCGCCTTTATTATTCTCGTTTTCGGGAACAGGTGTCGCAGACGGACTGGCCATTGTCAGTTGTTTGTTTCTGTTAACCAGCCGAGTGTTCTGCTTTAACTGCGGGGAAAACCCATTTAAACAAGTATTGATGTCAACGATAAAAAAGAAGGCTGGAGGTGTCCCGTTTTATCGCAGATATGTCACCCAATTTATAGAACGGGTAGTAGCTTTGCTGAACTAGTGGGGAAGCGAACATGCTGCCACGCCTGAACCGTCACAGCAGAACGCAAGAACTTAAATTTCTCCAAGGGGATCAGTAATATATGTTGTTGGGCGAGCTGGTTCGTGATGTGAGGAAATAAATGTCATGAACAAAATTCAACACAAGAACGTAGTAAGAAACACGTGGCAGCGCTAACTTTCAACTAGAATGGTTTGGGCGCGAGCTAGCGCTCGTCCTGTACTCTTCCTTGTTCGTGTGTTTTGGGCGCTGTTTGGAAAGGCGTCTACTGTAGGGCACACCTCGCCTGTCTCTATGCTTTCTTGGACTTCTCACTGCAGCACTTGTGGGGTCTACCACTCCTTACATCGTGGTGAAGGATGTACAACACCCTGAGGCCTGTCCCGGTTCCCGTTCACCCGCGGACATCACTTCGAAGAAGCGAGGAAATACAGCGAGCGATAGCGAGTGCACAGACCTGTACTCCACATCAGGTGACGAGTCGACGAAAGACAGCTTTCGACCTGTCCTGTACCACAAGGAGCAACAAAGAATTATCAACGAATATTATGCGTCAAGTTCGACCACCGTGAAAACTGCGCCTCGACGATGGCCTCACTCCATCCTGTTTGTGCCACAGAACGCTACTGACAACCTGCGTGTTCTCAACAGGCAAGCACTCTCCATGTATCTAGAAAATACCGTGCCCAACGAGATCAGGGATGTCAGGACAAAAAATAGTATAAACACCCTGGCAATCGATGGGATGAACCCGAGCGCGCTGAATGCGCTGCAACATGTAATACAGCTGGGTAACATCAAGGTCCGATCTATCGTGCCAGCAAATGGTGCCACAATAACAGGAGTCATCTATGACACTGACAATGAAATACCTAAGGCAGACCGCCCAGTTATAAAACCAGCAAGTGAACAAAACATCACTGCGCACGTCAGTCACCTCAGTAACACACGTTGTGTAAGGATAACGTTCAAGGGTGACTGTCTTCCCTCCTGCGTGAAGGTTGACCACTTTCGTCACCTTGTTCGACCATTTATTGCAAAGCCAATGCAATGCTTCAACTGCCAGAAGGTCGGCCGTGTGAAGGGTGTTTGCACAAATTCCGAAGTGTGCTCTCGATGCGTCGAACTCCACTCAGAAAACCACGTTGAGAGAGAGAGAGAGAGAGCAAATGATAAATGAAAAGCAGGGAGGTTAGCAAGGACTGAGCCCGATTGGCTACCCTACAAGGGGGAAAGTAAAAAGGGGAGGGAAACATTAAAAGAAGAAGTCCACTTAGAATATCGTTCGGCCACTCAGTCCGGTTCACAGACGATGACTCAATCCGGTATCTTCGAAATGTCGCAGCAGCGCTTTTGTGGCCTTTTGTAGCTGCGATATGCGAGACCATGGTCCCAACATCTTGTTCAAGGTGAACCACACCGAAGTGTCCTAACTGTCAAGGTGATCACTGCGCCTCTTCCAAAGGTTGACCCCTGATCAATAAAGAGATCTCCATTCTCAAACAAACTGTAAGAGACAGCTATACCCACAAAGAAGCCGCTGAGAAAGGCAGGAGAAGACGACGACATATATAGATAACCAACTCACTTTTCCCGTGCATCACCATTTGAACATATATATATCTAGTTACAACACTGCACCAAGCTCTCATATATCGTGTATATAAATATATATATATATATATATATATATATATATATATATATATATATATATATATATATCTCATGTATCATATATCGTGAGATGGGTATGTCGCGAAGAGATCAGTGTCGCGGATGCATTAGCGGCAGAAACCTATGGACCTTCATGCTCACTCTGCGATATCCTTACCCGAGATTTCGACACTATGCACTTTCTCTAGACATTCCGGAGGCTATATCAAGCCTAGTTATGACACCGTCATCAGAGTTCTATCTTTTCTGGTTTTTCGTAGTGAAACACCCTTGTTGCTGATCTTTCATTGGTTATGGTTTCAATAGTCGGAATAAGACATCAGTTAAAGTGACACAAATATTCAAGTCCAGGAATTAGGGACAACGACAACCGCGATCCGGAAACAGGCTTCGTTTTTTGGGACATGCCTTGGCAATGCATTTTGGAAACGAACTCACAACAAACCGGACATATCTCAGCTAAAAAAAAATCATGAGCCATTCGACTATGTGAAGGTGGGTGACCCGCGAAGCTGTGTAGCACGTGACAAAGAAGTGACACAGAATTTTGAACAAAGGTAGGAACACATTTATTGTCTTGATCGGTGGCAATGGTGACGAAAGGTACGCACACACATAACTTTTTATACATCCGCGTGGATTCATGTTATACCTTTGTTATATACATTCTTGTTTTCATGTCGCTATATGTTGAGGCAAAGAATTTGAGACTGAAATCATTGCACCGACTGGAGTGGGCCAGTGCCGTCAGCGCCTTCGCAGAGGGGGGGAGAGGAGGAGGGGTGCAGTATGGGAACGCTGGCATGATGAGGGGTATCGGAGCCAGCTGTGGAAGGAGACGACGACGACGAACGCGCGAGCAGTGGCATGAGCCATTGCTGATGATGATAGCTCTTGCACGCACGCACGCACACACACACACACACACACATATATATATATATATATATATATATATATTTGCCTGGCTAGCAGCCCACCACACATGAGAGGTGCCATGTCTTGGGG
Source organism: Dermacentor variabilis (assembly GCF_050947875.1). NCBI lineage: Eukaryota > Metazoa > Arthropoda > Arachnida > Ixodida > Ixodidae > Dermacentor > Dermacentor variabilis. Next base: position 97,987,749 of record NC_134569.1, on the reverse strand, counting down.
TCAGAAATCTGGTCCAATTTTATTCAAAGTTTGAAGTACGGGAGTCTAGGGAACGATCGAAATTTGCAGGAATTTCTCGGCAAATTATTCTGACCAGGAACTACTCTGTTGATTGAAATTCTGTGCGGGCATTGCAAATTTCATAGACTTTTTTAGAACACATTAATAAGCTTAATTACGCTAGTTAGCTTTTTAATTAGTTACGTTACGCCACGTGTATCAATTTACGAATTATAGCCGCTGAGCTCGCACGGTGTATCCACTTGGAATGAACATTCTGGACAGCGCCAGTTCCGAGATTTTTAATTTTCAATGTGTCCGTCGAAATGCATTAGGGTTCCAGCTACTTTTGTTTTTCAATGGATAAAACAGCGGTTTCATGAAAAAGTAACTGGAACGCCAATGCATGTCGTCGGGCACTTTGGCACTTTAGCCTAGCGGTTTTGACGTCCCGAGGTCAAACTTTGTGATAAGGTGAAACTGACCTCTGTGGTTCAATGCCGGAACTCATTTTACTGGGGCGGAGTCGAGTAAGAATTATATTCTAATTGCTATGTCTTACCGCCCTTCGTCAGTGGTTTAGCACCCCTGACAAAGCGTGGAAATGACCACGATCAACCGGTCTTGAACAGGGGACACTTTCCCGCACCGACTCTGCTCAGTTCACTTATTGATCGCACACAGTTATCTGTGGCAGCTCCTCGTTAAGCATCGTGGTGGGTTCTAAGAATTTAGTAAAGCTGAAGATACGCCAAGTGGGGATGTCGCTCGCTAACAACCGAATTCCCCACAACGACTGCGTTCGAGTTCATGGCGCAACACTGCACTTTGCCACCCCAAGCGAACGATACGCGAGCGCAAATGCCCGCGGTGTTGCGCCCAACGTCTGTGCTCCCAGCAAACACGAGGGCGCCTTCATTTCTTGGAACGCCGAAGTGACCCGTCTCTATAAGTTTAAAGAACGCTCGACGCCTAAGGCCTCATAGCAGGGGATAGTTCAAGCACCTATTTAAAGTAGATCTGGAAAGAGTTTTGCGAGAGCAGACTGCATCTCGCAAGTGCTCCTGTCGAAACTCTTTCGTATTTTATTTCCTTTCAAAGGTCGTTACACTCAATGCACATTCTCGTGTTGACAAGATACACGTCGGTTGCGCAGTGCGTGGATCCTACTTTGCACTTGTTCGGGCATCGTCCGTCACTGCAGTTGGCAGCGTTGTTTTCAGGCAAAGGGATATTAGGCTTCGCCTTATACAAACAGTGCGCATTCATTGCGTCCCTAGACTCGGGCGATGACAAAGGCCATATATGAAAAAGTTGGCTCGAAGTTGCAAGGATGTGCCACCGTGATCGATAGTTTGTAACATGTTTTCACGCCTCCTCTCCCATTCCAGGGGCGTAGCCAGGGCTGATGCTTGTCGTCTGCAAACAGATAGGAGCGCGATTTGGCAATCTTCAGCTCAAAACAATGCTTCATTGCCGGGGTGCTTATTCATTGTTATTTTAGCTTTGTTATAGCATCGTTTTAGCGCTTGTATTGTTGGCCAAATGAAGAATTCGGCCACGCTTGTTATTTTTTTTTGTCTTGCCACAGGGGACGTTAGTGCCTCACGGGACAATATAAGCCGGCTAGATAAGATGGCGGATTCAACGGCATGGTTCCGTATGTAAATGTCCTCAGCAGCACCCCCGATCACCGTGCAATGGCGCTCTTGCCGTCAATACACTCGAGCGATTCGATAGAGAGAAAGTGTTGTGGTGGCAACAAGCCTACTTACGGGCAATACAGAAACACACCAAAGGACACACACATATACACATATACATCCACACACTCTTACGTATTCAATACGGACAAACGCACAGACACACGCACATGAACACACGCATACACAAGCACGCACGCATACAAAACGCACAAAGTGGAGATCTTCTATAGATGCGAGTGACAGGAGACTCCCGCTTCATCTGTATACAATGTCCCACAAAAGAGCAATGGCCAGCGGCGCTAAGACGAGCTCCGTTTCAGAAGGGTCCCTGATCCTGTATATCTGATTTCATGATAACGACTGCAAAACGAGTCTCTTTTGTGCGCCTTGGACAATAAGAACGCCGATGCGGGGCCTCTTTTCCGCATCTGTCATCCACAGGCGTGTTCACGATAAGTTGGATACCGGAATAGAACGTTAGCATCTCCCTATACATTGTGCGGACGTCAGCCTGTCCTTTCTATTTTCCATTCTACGCTTCCTTTATCGCAGCAAAGAATACGTGCGCTTCTTTCACCAGATGATCGCATTTAGCCTTAGAACGTCACGCTTTATAGGTATGTGTCGATTAAGGAAACTAACGGAGGTTGTGAATTGAACTTTGCTGCTGCCTCCTTCATATTGAGCCAAGAATAATTTTTGTATGGGAGAGTGTTGCTGCAATAGGTTGTAGGAACAAGGTTCGGCATTCTTTAATGAAATTCACGTGACTCTGGTAGCAAGGATCAGCGTTATTTGCTGTTAGTATAGAAAATAAGGAGACCATGGGGAGGGGGGGGGGGCGAAGCTGTGCTGAGGTTATTCAGTTAGCTATCTGTGTTTTTTGAAAAAAGAAGAGGATGATGTTATTGGCTGCGGGCGGATTTAGATATTATTTTTATATAACATCAGCCTACGGGCCCTCAACGTATGCTACATGTACAAACATGTGAAAGCATGGGGAATATTGGAGCTGGAAATTCAAGACGGTGAGCAGAACGAGAACAAGGTGAAAGCAGGAGCCACATGAAAGTGTGCACCATTTCCATTTTTGACCAGTGACTTGTATGACTTGCAGATGTAACCTTGTAGAACAACAAACAAAATGTTATTTTTCCGTTCCCTGTATTATGTAACCATGCCCTGTAGTCCTTATCCTAAATGATTCTATACATTCCTATATGAAAACTTTTATGTTTTCGTGTAAACCAATATGCTCATATAAGAGCATATGGGTTCACTTGAGACACATATATAGGATCGGTATAGGATATATGAGATGGAGTTTACGGTTTTTTTCCTATAGGGTTGGATACGAAACTTCGTCGAACAATTTTATGCGTGGCATAGACGTTGGGCCTACCCCCATCCCTGTATGTCTCATCCATTACAAGCATAGATTCTCACGCCTATATATTACTAAGGGTGGTGCATTGAAAGGTTTACATTTCTCCGCGCAATTTTTGGGCACACCTCATTGTGTACAAACCTGACGCATTTATTTCATACAAAACCAGCTGCATTATACATAAATGTTCCGCAATAACGGAGCAACTATAGACAAAACTGCGTCTCTATCTCACATGCATGGCTCCGATAACGTGTAATGGCCTTTCAGGCGATCGGAAGCAACGGCAAACCAAGATGGGGGGAGCGTAATGCCCTATATAGCTGATCCACTTAGACGTCAGAGGAGGCAGGTATTGAACGACGCCAAGTCGATAAGATACTGCCTCACAGCTTATGCTGTGCACGTCATCGGAGGCATAGAGGTGTGGCTTTAATCTGGCGAATCGATAAGCTCTGTCTCGGGTGGCCGCCCAGCGCTCGATCTCGCCACGTCTGACCACATTCAAGCGACCGACTATTAAGAACGTGGCTAAGGTATTGAGCGTATCTTTAAGGTGCAGCCACTACCGCCTTGCCGAATAGTTCGGCTCGTACACAGAGGACAGCACTCATATAATGAACCGGCTTTATATGTAGCTCTATCTGTAGTACCACTTTAGATGTGCTGGTGGCTGCCTTTTCTCTTTGCGGAATGACGCAGTGAAACAAGAAACTGTACCCTAATATTCTCGCTCAAAGCACAGGATTCCTTTACTAAAACGAAGCATTCAGTGTTTTCGTTCCTCAGGGTTTGGTTTCAGCTTCTTGCCGAGTAAACTACACGGGTCCTTGAGCATCTAGCGAAATAATGAACTGTTCTGACACTGGACAGCCGTACGGAAAAGTGGGCCCATCTCCGAGGCCGTGCATTTCGCGGTCGCGTGGATCACGTGGTGCGGGTTCCCCTGTGTTCGTAGATAGATCGTAAATAGCTCGTAGAATAGTAGTTTTAAATATCGCTTTTCGCCAACCTATTCCCGACAACTTCGCTTCGGAATGTTTCGCGCATTGTGTGCTAGATTTCAGGCTTTTATTTTGTTTGTTTTAATGTTTTACTGCGAGAAGTGTGGAAGCTTCGATGTGCGGAAATGCAATGGGCGCATGTTCTACGGGGAAATAGCTGCACAGTACATGCGTAAACTTTCGTTATATCTATCACAAGTGCCATCATCATATTTGTTATCTTTGGGTACGTTTCCTTGGCAAAAAGAGACTCCAGCAAAAATAGAGCATCTAGTTGTCCGCAACCAGACAGCCATTTTGGGTATACATCGTGTGGGCCATCTAGTGTCACGTACAAATCTGTCATCACAGCATCATAACGACTGACATTGTCCAATTTATTTAGTGGCTGTTATGAGGCCAGCTAACGCTCATTTGCATGAGGCTTGTGATTTTTTTTTACTCATTTGATGTTTCAATTTCCGATAGTGGCAAAATGCATGCATAACGTAACGCCGAAATTGCTGTTGGCTAAGCCAAAGTGGCAGAGTAGGTCCTCCTGGATGCTGACATATTGAATGCAGCGTCAATTGTTAGTTTTCTCACAAAATTGCGAACCACCGACCAATTGACAGGAAAGCGCATTTCTAAATGCATTGTTTGTCTTGCTACATGTTCCTATGGGTGGGCAGCGCAGACTGGAACATGTTCAATCACCAACTCGGCCAGTTTGCCGTGTTAATTGTGTTACTAACACGAACAATCTGCCTCGACATTTTCATTTAATTAGGCGTGCTTACAATTGCGACCTTTAGTGCGGCATCATTTTACGGATTTACTCTTGTGCACAGCATACACTGCAACTCAAAGCTCAGAAAGATAACTTGAAGGAGAAATAACATCGCGTACAAAGTCCATTCGCATTCATTTCTTTTAGTGCGAAGTCATGGTGTAGCATCTATGCGAGTTCTCTTTCTTAAGTGTGGCTATTCCTCAACAGAAGCTTATAGCAAAAAATAATAAAAACACCTAGTGTCTGTCATTGCTCTGCACAAACACGGTCACTGCTAATCTTGTCTCAACGAGCACCTTCCCGGCTGTTACCCGGATGTTAAGTCCGTTGTCAGGATTGATAAAGCAAATTCTCCAAAAACCAATGCTGGCTATGTGGTCTCCCTTACACAGATCGATCACGTAGCTGCTTTCACTGCTTGTCGAGCCCTCTCCATGATTCCTCCTCCATACACTTCAGCGCTCACCCGTTGCTCTCATAAGCAGTTTAGAGGTGTTACACGAGGTTAGATGTGAACACGGCGTCTTCGTATTCGAGTCGTCCTCTCCGAACAGAAGAAGATGAGGCCAAGGCCAAAGACCTTGCCTCGGAAAAATGTGTCGTCGTACTTCGCTTTGGTCGTGTAGTAATCGAGCAAATGAAACTGCAGTTTGGAAGAGAGGTTCTTGCCCAGTTCCCCGTAGCGGAGGAACGAAACTAATGGAGAAAAAAAAATTAGGCAAGCGAAAATGACATGGTGGTCTACAGAATGGGAGAATCCTGCTGTCGCAGTAAATGCGTTCCGACCAGAAAGAATCGCCGGAGCATGCCGTCTTTTCTGAGTGCCTGTAACAGTGTGCCTCGTCCAACAGCATTCGGTCTGCACCCCTATTTGCATACCTAAAATTGTGGCATTCCGCGAATTTTGCAGCCGTACTGTGCCCTTTGAAACGCGAGCTTAAAAGTAAAAGAAAGAGGACGTAAGCCAGTGTTCGGTGACCTTTTTCTGTAGTGCGCAAGACACGAAAAAAATAATTTATATGTCACCCCCAGCAAGCTATAGTGGTGTGCGCAATGCATTATGCGTTATGTATGCACACCGCCTCGGTACATTCTGCGAGGGCGTTCAGTTCTTCAATATCCTGTTGGTTTTTTTCCTTGTTTTTGTTTTAAATACGCAGTGACATCCTTTTCTGCCAAAGATGCTTCAGTGTACTTCATACTGAGACAGAAAAACATTTTTTTTTGCCCAATAAACTGTAGATCCTCGTTGCGGTCACCCACCTTCTGGCTTCGTCGCACTGAGCACCAGGTGCGTTATTTGCATATTCATGAATGGGTTGACGGCCTCGTACTTGAATGTGGCAGACATTATGCGCATCGCATAAATAGTGGTGTCAGAAAGCTAAAAGACAGAATGCAATAAAAGGTGACGCTGTAGAAAATTATAATTGCATCATTATGCCCTTTGATGGCCCTGTTCTCTCAATACTTTGATGCGTCAGAAGTGCTAAGGTGCCGGAGGTCTGCGATTATGCTAAACTCGTGGAACCTATGTATAAGAAATATACCTGCAGCTCGTGTTAACTTTGAGGACAAATTTTTGCCACACTGAATAATTGAAGTTATTCACATCAGTTCCGTCGTCGGGGTTCCTGCGTCCTTGTAGAGCCGGTCAAGTACGCTCCCATCTGTGTCCATGATGTGATGATGATGAGACGGGAACTTACGTCTTCCCATCGTGCTGCCGTTTTCGAAGCACCGTTTGAGCGGATTGAATGGAATCTTTCCATTTATAATATGCTGTTTTTCAAAGCCTCCTCTATTTTACTTTATAATAGAAATGTACGCTCAGCCGTTCAGGGATGCGGTTTTGTTCTTAGGATTCTTAGAACATTAGCCAGCCATTTCTTTTCTGAGCCGTATTTACTTTTAGCTAAGATTCTGTAGCTAGAAACAATTTTCACCTTTTTGTAACGCCTCTTTCTGCCCGACAACAAGACGAAAAGAAGTAAAGAAGCAGATAAATTATAAATAAATAAATAGATATTTAAATAATTAAATGGGCGAATAAATGAGTAAATACTAAATACACAAATAAAACTAAGGCTGCTTTCTTTGTTTATTGAAATGAAAATCATAGAAAGAGACGTAGTCACCTTATAATCGTGACGGCTACTGCTTTTCTCATAGCGGAAACAACAATATAAAAAATATGTAAGAAAATGAGAAGAAATCCCGTCATTGGGTCCCCCAGAATTCTACATTACAAAGTCCTATACGTGAACATAACAATATGAAAGTCAAATGCAAGTTGCATCACAATTAGTTTGTAACAGTCACAAACACACACAAACGCCAATATTGTGAGCACATTAACAGATGAGGAATTACATAGAGTTGAAATAATGTTCGTACAGAATACAAAAAATATATTACACGTAATTTACATGCGCTAATATTTACAAATAATAGGAGCAAGTTGTAGTAACATCGTGTGATTATTCAGTACAGTATCTAGTACTTGTTAAGGATGCCTGTTTCTTCGTAAAAATGCTCAAGCGCATTCAGTGCCTTTCGCTGGGCTATTTTTGATGGCCATGGGCCTAGCCGTTTTGCGAGGGAGAAAGGCTGGTGAGGATCAATGGAGTGTAACTCTTGTTCTAGCTGCTGTCTTTGCACCGCGTATATGGGGCATTCGAGGAGCAGATGGCGAACATCTTCATCGTCGTGGCAACAAGAGCAAGCCCGGGAAGGAGCCCGTTTTATGCGATATAGGAAATGTCGCCGTATTCACAGTGCAACCAACCAACCAGCCAATTATTGTGCGAGCTAGTACTAGTGGCCACTCGGAATGGTTACTTCGGAATGGACCGCAGGCTACACGTATATATCGGTCGGGTAGGCCTGACCTGGGCAAGGTACGCCCCGCGCTCTGCCGCCATTTGACCCACGCGATGAGGGGTGTCTGATGCAAAATGTCCACGTGTAAATCAGCCACTGATAAACAAGCACAACGACTTACTGAAACACAGTAGCAAGGGTTGTTGCTGTAGACAGATGGACAAGGAACTTTATTTACAAGGTCCTGGGAAGCTTTGCCCTAGGGCAGAGCTGCGGGCCGCTCCCACGTGGGGACGGGTAGGCCGAGCCTAACCGCCGCATCGTGGGCTCTCTGGACAGCCCAGGTTTGACGTGAAAGTTCTGAGCTCTGGATGGCAGAGCTCCATTCTTCTTCCGTGATGCGATTGGGTCCCTGTAACGCCAGAGCATGTGTGCGAGATTGCTAACAGCCGCGCAGTCGGGGCAAGAAGAGCTAAAAGCCTCTGGAATGATCGTATGGAAAGGGGCCAGGTTTGGATAGGACTTAGTCTGAAGCATGCGCAAAGTGGACGCCAGAGGTTTAGCAAGTTTGCTGTGAGGGAAGGATAAGTCCTCCTATCCAGGTGATAGTGCTCAGTGATCTTGTTGAAAGTAGTGAGAGTGTCCCGAAACTCGAGAACCCCTGAGTCTGAGCTCGACCCTGCTCCCGCGCGGTGGGTTAGTGGGCGCGCTTGGGAGTGGACGATGTCATTGAGATTTGGAAAGGAGTCAAGCGGAGGGTCGAGGTGCGCCGGAGACCACGTGATGGTGTACGGAGAGATTATCTTGTTCTTGAGAATCTTGTGAGGCTCCTCAGCGATGGAACCTGAAGTGAAAGCCCTGACAGCCGATCTCGAATCAGTGAAGATTTGCGACCTGCTGATATCTAGGATTCTATAGCAACAGCGACCTGTTCCGATCTGGTTGGTGTTGAGCACTTCAGGGAAGCCGTATTCGCTCTCTGTCCGGTGTGATCAACGAGGGCAATGGCGAAGTTAGACGACTGTCCATATTGGGCTGCGTCTACAAAACATGCCGATAGGGATCGTCTTTGGTACGCTTGAGGAGGGCGAGGGCGCTTGCCTTGCGTCTACCTAGGTTGTGTTGAGTATGAAGATTACGGGGAAACGATGCGACTCGTATGTTGTTCCTTTGGTCTTCTGAGATTTGATATTTCCGCTCTTCCATGACGGTAGGGTTGACCCCAAAAAACCGCGAGCATCTTCTTTCCAGCCAGGGTACATGATAAACGGGCCAGTTGGGCTGACTGCTGGGCCCCGATTATCTCGTCCAATGTGTTGTGTACTCTTAGTTGCATAAGGTGGTCCGTACTCTGCTGTAACAGCATACCTAGTAGTTCTTTTATACTTTTTCTGATGAGCATGTTTAATTTTTTTTCTCGGAATTATACCAATTGTGCATGGCTGCCACATAAACTATATGACTCATGAGGAAAGCGTGGAACAACCTGAGGAGGTCGTCTTCCTGAAAGCCTCCACGCCTATTCGAGACTCGGTTGATGAGTCTGCTCACGTTCTTAGTCTTGGCTGTGAGCTGTGAGCTTGCTGAGCGTCGTATTGTTACTGCCATTGGATTTGATGAACATGCCCAGGCCCCGAATGGTGTCGTTTCTGGTGATGCTGCAGCCGCTTTTATTGTAGAGTTTGATGTCTATTTCGGTCAACGGTTTGCGGCCTCTTCTGACTGGCCTGTAGAGGAGGAGCTCAGACTTGCTCGGGCAGCATCTAAGCCTCGTATTTCTCAGGTATATCTCTGTTTGATCTACAGCCTCCTGTGCGCCTGATTCACCATCTCTTTCGCTTCCACCGGTGCACCAAATTGTGATGTCATCAGCGTAGAGCGTACGATTGATCCCCTCTATGTTGGAGAGCCTTTGCGATAGTTTCTTCATGGCAATGTTAAAATGCAGCGGTGAAGCTACCGCTCCTTGTGGCGTGCCTCTGGGATTCAAATTGAAATAGTCGGACTTCAGGTCACCAATTTTGACCGTAAAAGGAGTCACAATTACAGGCATGTAGTTTTCTGTGAAAAGTTCATTTAATTTCCTGATAGGTCACACTTCTGATCATTATTTCTTGTGATTGCTTGAATAAACGTTTCGGTTATTGGTGAAATACGTTGCTGATTTCAATATATCCATTGCCAGTTCCACAACCTCATCGGATCATACCCCTGCCGGCAGCAGCAATTAAAACAAGAACGGTGGCGGAGAGTGTAGTTGGGTCAGTTAGTCTGGCCCTCCAAGACAGTCTGTATAATTTGTCGTGCGCCGCCCTCGTGTGTCGAAAGGCACGGTGGACAGAGCATAGCATCGAAAGAACATGACGCCCACTCATATTTAGAAAGACCGGATATAATCTCGCGATAGAAACGATCAATGAGCAAGCTCCGCGAGAAAACGGGAAGAAACATCTTTACTTACTGTTCAGGAGGAACTCCTTTGTCGCCTGCGGCAGAGACAGCTTACTGGATTTTCCCTGGCCACGTTCTTCTATGTCGCCGAAAAAGAAATATATTCAGACCTCAGAAGTCTCGCCCGAGGTGCATATCTGTGTTCTTTTCCCTTTGCCCTTTTTTGTTAATGGAACTCTCGGTGGGCCGCCTTTTATTGACTGCGCACATACTCCGTCGGCCGAAAATCCTATTTCTTACCCGTCCTGTATTTCCGACGTCTTCTGCTTTTTTTTTCGTCGGCACTTTACTTCATCGGTCTGGTCATCCTTGCACTAGCGCGCGCCGCGTGTCGTGACTCTTGCAGTGCTGCTATAACCGTGCCGCTCGATATCTGCCCACTTCACCGACCTTTCGTGGAATACAGTGGCGTTGGCTGCCGCGGCGCTGGCCACACAGTGATCCCTGGTCGTATGTTGTACGCTAGCCGCTATGAGGACGATTTCTCTTTCTACCCCTTATCAGCTAAGACCCTTGTTTTCTGTCCCCGGCACATGCGATGCCGTAGTAAGCCTGTTTAACAACGGCTTATGGAATGTCCGGCGCACCGCGATATGAAAACGTTGCTATGCGCTTAGTGGGATAGCACTAGCGTGTGTATTGGACCATGCTAGGAAGCAGCAAATTCTGCCTATCTTTTCTAAGAACATTTTGTTACAGCGAAGCTGTTAAGGGCTACTTTCCCCACTATTCAGAGCGCGTGTAGAAAAAAATCCTGAAGATAGTGCAATTCGGGGCCGACCCGCGGCGGAGGTGCAGTTCGTCGCGGGTCACTTAGGTGTTTTTTTTAAATTGAAGCACCAGATAAATTCCCCAGAGCGCACACGCACACACACACACACACACACACACACACACACACACACAAACACACACACACACACACACACACACGCGCACGCACACGCACACACACACACGCACACACGCACACACGCACACGCACACGCACACACACGCACACACACGCACGCACACAAACTTTGAAGAATTGACTTCTTACGTTCAACAGGATGTCTGTTGAGGTGCAATTCAATGGCAAGCATTGTTTGTGCAATGGTCTTGACTTTGAGTTTATTATCCTTGAACAAAATATTCAAGGAGGGAGTAGCTACAAAAAGAACTACTGAGATCAGTAGATTGATGGGGCGGCTATCTCTTTACACCGCAGCAGCAGTTTACGAGCACTCTTTATACAAATGACTGCTTTTACACACACGTACAGAGAATGATTGCAAGTATCGCCATCGTAAGTTGAAACGCGAACATTAACGAAAGCCTCTTACACGTAGTTATTCGGAGCTGGGTCGCTCTGTAGCCGGTTTCTGAGGATGTAGTAGTGGCACGCGTACTACTTATAATGATTTCATAAATATATAATGTGTATGTCGCGTTCACGCCTTTTTTAAAATTTATTTCAGACAAATTAGCAAACCTTAATCGTCAGGTGCGCTTCGATCACAGCAACGAGTGCATTGTTATCGGGTTAGTTTTCATTTATGTGGGAGAAATAAAGGAACACCTTTGAAGAACACAGAACACGCGCAAAAATGTGCCACCCAACCTGCAACTAACCGAGCTTTCTTTAGGTACTTCACTGTGACATAAAGAAAAATCATGAAGTGCTACTTCTCATCTGCCATTTAAATTTCGTGGGTATAAAGTCGTAACTCTCTCTTCTGACACTTTTACCTACGTTATAAACGCTTGTTTCAGCCGTGCATATGAGTATATGACTAGCAAAATGCTTGCTCTATACCGAACAATGACAGTTGTCATCTTATAAAAAGTTAGTGTAGTCAAGTCGACGGGATTGTCTATACTCCAAGGGTGCAGCTTCGCTTGCTTATAAAGGTTTCCTTTTGCTATGAAAGGTAGCGCTTCTCAAAGCCATAAGCTGTTATGAAGTCTATCTCCTTAAGCCTAACTGGCCTCGATATATTCCCTCCGGTTTTCTGCAGAAGAAATTTTATTATTACACCCCAAGAAAGTGCAAGGTCCCCGCAGGAGGACAAGATTTGTGTGTGCACTAGACAACTTATACATGAGAACTACTACGGACTTTATATGCATTATCCAAATAATTTCTTTTGTGAAGGCCGGCCTCTCCTCAACATACGGCTGAAGTCATCGGAGAGAATGCTCTGTAATTACGGTCTCCGGGGAATTCAGCAGTGACCACCAGTAATAATCACTGTCATTACAAACAGAAACGTAGGGTACTATTATTCACATCATCAACTGCCACGATACTGTCAAGTTCCGCAATGGTGGAATTTTGAGCCAATCAGAGAAGCCATTTAGCAGATCCCTAAAGCAAACAGGCAAGATGGCGAATTGTACAATGTGAAGGCATTTGTCAACGCCCTGAACCGGAAAACCAGACGCGCTGGTGGCACTTCCACTGCAAAGCAACTGGAGTTACCTGCGCAGTTGGCCTCAAGAAAGTGTTCTCAAAATGATTGTCGTAACTACAGCCCGTTCCTCCAGTCGCACATTTGTGGTACGTTGGAGAAGGCGTGGCAGTAAAATGAAAGTTGCAATGTATGAGAGATGGTGAACGAAATGTTCCTGAGGCCTAAGCAGACGCGTGCTTGAGCCCTGCCTATACGAGGCACCTAATTTTGTGTATTTCTGCTTGGAGACCGTCTGCCGCGCAGTGCCAGTAATTGAGTGATCACATAATTAGCCTAATGAAAAGCTGTACACATAGATTCCACAAGTTAAGTAATGGTTTTTCTCAATGCGGAACGAGGCGTTGTCTCGTTGCCAGTGGTGCTACTTTAACATTAAGAACATAGCCAAACATGCCAGACGGGCCACCGACTTAGTTCCAGACAGCATTTTTGAGCCTGTGTTAACTTGAAATGGTTGCATGACGGTTTGCTATACCGATAAGAGGTCCGATACCGATAAGAGAGAGAGAGAGAGAGAGAGAGAGAGAGAGAGAGAGAGAGAGACGCATATGGAAGAAAGGCAGGGAGGTTAACCAAAGTTAAAGCCTCCGTTTCGCTACCCTGCACTAGGGGAATGGAAGGGGATGTAAAGACGGAAAGAATGTGTCCATATAGACGCACTATGCGCTCTTGCAACTCGCCACTCTGTCGACCTTTTTGTTATTTTCGCGGACGTTGTCGTAAGAGCAGCGTTCATATAGTAGTAGTTCCTTACGCGTGAAAGCATGGGCCGCTAGAATGAACCATAAGGTTTGTCACGCAAAAGAGCTTCTTTTTTTTCGCGCGTGTCGTAATCTTTTCGAGCAGCTTCAAGGAGAGCGCACGTACTCATCTTTGCCTGCCACTCTAAGCTGTCGCCTTATTTTCATTATTTGCATGGCATACATTTAGCTTTAGCAGACTAGGAACTACCTCTATTTTGGGTACAGCGGGTAGCCAAATTTGCCGTTTCGAAATCTAGCGGACAGGCAGAGAGACGCCTTTGTCGCAAGCGTTTCATTGCTATAGTTGCTTGACGGTCGCCAGCGATGGACCGCGCGTGAAGCTGCACATGATGAAAAAAAAAATTCAACACATTTCGAGGCAGCTTCTCCATCTGAAGCCACTCAGCTACATAGCAAAACTGTGGGCAGCCGCCACCTTAACGCTAGACGCGAAAAGTACTCGCTGGCACTGCATGAGTAGCTGCACTTAGAAGCTGAGCTATACGAAGCACCGGTACATATTTATCTATATGTTTGCTTAGATTTCACTTTTAAATATTTCTTCTTTTGCTTGTACTTTTTTTGCTTACAACGTTGGTATCGTTCTTTGCATATTTACTTTTATTTTATACATATATTCTGGAACCTCTCACATTCGCCCCTCTTCTGACGTTCCCCTTTGCCGGGGTGCTGGTAGAATAGACTCGCAAGATTTTTGTACTTTTTTTTCCTTAGGAAAAAGGCTGTCCGGCCTTTCCAGCCCACAAGGCAAGTAGATGGAACAACTTTAATGATTAATTTACGACGTTGCTTACACTCAGTGGTTTGGACGTATTTACTTAGGTTTGAAATGTTGGCTTCCGGCCCTTGAGTGGTCTCCGTCCACTAGGTCAGAGAGTATAAGCCAGAGCCGGCGATATATGGGAGGATTGAATTAAACGGGGTCTTATCCAATAAAACTCCTAGCAGGAATGTTTTTTTTTTCCTTTATTTTCCTTAGCGTGTCCTTCTCTTACTAAGTGTTGTCGAGCAAGTAAGAGAGAGCTCAGCTTCCACAAGAATTCGCTCACTGTTTATTGGACCTTTTGCTTTCCACGTGACGATATTAACAAAGGGTGCACGCGTGTGAACACACACTAAACACACCCCGACCCTCTGGGTTGCCTCAAGCAATATCTTCGTCCGGAAGCTGGCACGCACGTAACATGACTATTCTGTCGGGCTACTTCCGCATTTTTGAGACGCATCAATAAACATTAGCGTTCATTGGCGACAGCGAGAGCGAGAGACAGATCAACTCTATCTGCTTTACTGAGGGCTCTTTGTCTGAGCCATCGTCGCTGGTAATACGTCACACCGTGCTCTGGGGTTTCGAATTGTCTTAGCTCCTTTTAACGCACGAAGTTACTCGGTGTCATGGCACAGTTGTCAGTTTCGTGTTGTACGCAAAGTTATCATCAAATGGCAAAGTGGTGGAAAGTGGACAGCGGAAGAGAAACAGAAAAGAAAAGAAAAGAGGTCAAATATAAACTCGATGAATCCTAAATCCGAGAGAATCGCGAAGAGCTGCAGACTTACGCCACACTGTACCTCCCAGGGGGTGGCAGCGTGACATTTCACGGGACTCCTTCCGCCAGCACCGGAAATCTCGCAACGGGAAATGTTGGTGCGAATTCACTCAAGCCAGGTTTTTTAAGGGCGGAAATGACGAAATCCTTTTAGCTCGCGGATATATAAGTTAAGCATGATGAGCTTTGAGCAAGGAGTAAGGAAACACTTTCTTTTTATAAGAAAGGAAGTTGGGGGGGCCCTTGTTCGTCTGAGCTTCGAAAACGGCAAGGTGTCAATTGTTTTTTTTGGGTAAGAATAATAATGAGCTTGACGCGAAGAGCGATAATTTTTTTAATAAAAGCAAATGGCCCGTTGGAGCACTTGTTAATCTGAGCTTCGGAAGCGCCGAAATGTCTGCCTTTCTTGTGGCTTCCATGAATGAAGATTAACATTAACAGAAACAGGGGCAAACAGATAGCAAAGTCCATAAGTATCTTCGTCTATAGCGTGAGCAGGACAATGTCACGAAAAAAGAAACATATTAGATTGCTTCTAAGCCAACGAATAGTTATACAAACACGTTTTAATCGAAAAAACTACATATATATCGTTTCGAAAGCTACCATGAATACTACCATAAATGCAAGTACCAGTTTGTTCAGGCCAATGTACCTGCTTCCTGGCGCTTTGGGAACGAATGCCCTTGACAGAAGGCTGTACGATAATTTTCTATGTACGAACTTCATCTCAAACTCACAAAACATTCTATTCGTAAATGCTGTTTGCCATTTGTCGGTCGCCTGTGTTAATATTATGACAAGCATCAGGATTAGCTGCCACCTACTTTTATGAACAGTTTTCGCGCAAGGACCTTTTTGTGAATACACGACCTGTCTGCCATGAGCGAAAGTGGACGTATAACACAACCCTGTGCCGAGGGGAAACCTGTACAATGTTAATTTGTATGCGTAGCTCTCTACTTATAACAATCACCTTCTTCTTCGCCATCTTCCTTTGTCTTTTGATTGCCTTCCTGCTTCGTCGGATTCATTGGCAGGCCAAGCACTCGGCTTCTCCAGTCGGTCTTCATTTATTCTTTGAGTATATACCGGGCTTTCCACGTAACTTGAGCAAAACGTCAAGCATATGCAAATGCCACGTAGCTGGACAGAACCAAGGCAATGTTGTTTGCCGTCTCTTGGAGATACTCAGATTACTTCTTATTTGTATTCCGCTCTAACTACATAATCAGCTTTAATTAATACTCAGCTTCTCAGATATTGTAGTTAGATTAAAAGCGACAATGACAAAGTTACAGAGCAACAAGAAAAATTCCCGATACAACTTTCTGTTACTCAACGCATGCAACATAAAATTGTTTTTCCAAGCGTGAGAGAAGCCCGCGAATGCAAAGTGCCTTGAGCGGCCCGTCGCAAGGCACTTTTCACGCTGTGCCTCGAGTGAACCAAGTAAGGGATCGAAAAATGCAGGACCCTGTCTGCAAATTTTGAGAACTCTTTCCGAATACCAACTGCGTCTAACGTTGTTCTGATTTTTCTTGTTTCTTTTTGTTTGTTCGTTCGTTCGTTTGTTTGTTTCTTTGTTGTTTTTTATCAAAGCGAAGTTTTATCACTTTAGCATCTTCGACGTGGAGGCAAGTGTTCTCCATGACGAACTATCGTTGTATCTGCGCTACTTCTAGACCGTGCTGATTATGTCCTGCTCTACATGAACACGCAAACAAATGTACACACATGCAAAAAAAGAGAGGTCTCAGTCATGCCATAATTAACGATCTCAGAAATGTTGAGAGACACATTGAGATAAAAAGATCCAGATAAGCGAAAAAGACGAAGTTCATTGGCCAGCCGTCATACTGGAAAAAATGTAGCCACCATAATAAGCGAAGCGTTTAGTTTGCCAACATAACATACAAACCGCGAGTCTAAATGCAAAGGGATGGCGCTCATTTCGGGCGGCTGCACTTAGTCCGACGAATTTCACGCGGTGCATTGCCAATGAGAAAAGCGGGCTTACGCAGCGGAATTCGCTGAAACCGGCTGGGCTTAGCGATGCCACGGGCAACGGCTGCGAACGAGGGCAACACGCGGAATAGGTCGCGCTCGAGTCAAGGGAATCCTAATGTGCTCAAATAGTGATCCGTAAACATGCCAACTCAGCGGCTCCTCATTGAAGTTCGGTGCAGCCCGGGACCGGAGAAGAACTGAATCATTCGTAGCTACAGCCATGCAAATATCAGGGGAAAGTTGTGTGCGTGAGAATGCAAAACCCTTCCCACATAATAGTGACTGAAAGTACTTTCGGGGGCAAGTTCGGGACCCTCTTGCAAACACACGTGCCGTTCCCGAACGCATTCTTTGTCATAATTAGTCTCTTCAGGATCTCGTAGACGAACTTTCGCCAGCAAGGCGCACATGCTACGTACTCGCCTTGGTGTAGCCTGTGTGTTTGCTTTGGCACGCTACCGTAGTGCCAGCTAGTATGCAACTACTGAATGACGGTTCTTGCCACTGGGAAATCGATGCATACGTTTGCGGAATTTACCGCCATTTTTTCCGTCTCTCTCTCTCTCTCTCTCTCTCTCTGTGTGTGTGTGCGTGAGTGCGTGCGTGTGTGTGCGTGCGTGTGTGTGTGTGCATGTGTGTGTGTGTGTGTGTGTGTGTGTGTGCGTGCGTGCGTGCGTGCGTGCGTAATTAGGCATTTGACAGTTAAGAGCCTTCCGACAGAAGGAGAAGCGCAAATATCGTAACTAACGTTTCGCGCGACCTGAGGTCTCGGAGGCACATACGACGCATAAGAAGCTTCAGACAAGAAGCTTCCGCAAACAGTGCAAAAGTATGCTTAACTGGAACACGGAAGCAAAAATATGGACGCTCCCATCACATACCAATCTAAAACCATTAGCTACTGCATCTTATCATTTACGCTGCACAAGGAACGAGGATGATGTTCGCAACAACAAATTCTCGTGACTGCAAGTGAAACGACAACAAAATTATACGTTGTCGGCGGCGTTCTGCGCAGGAACAATACATTCGTGCTCAGCGTTCGGTCACCTACATACAGAAATGCTGTTTATATAAGCGGTACTTCTCTAGTCTAATTTTTGATTTATTTGCTATAAGACGTGTTCTTTGAAGCTCTAGAATCGGCAACGAAACAGTAATACACAAAGCGCGCAACGATAAATGGAACGATCATGGCATCCGTGCCATGCGGCATTCCATTTCTAAAATTTCTTGCAACACCTCAACTGAAGGTTAGTGCTTAATGTAGTAAGTGAACGTAACATTGGACGCCTATCGTCATGGAAGCTGAATGGGTTCTGAATTTCAGCAAATTCTGTGCAACAAGAAGAATCTTAACTTTCTAACGTTGCTCAAAAGAAAAATAAAGGTTAATTAAAAGTCGTGAAAGTTACTGCTCAAAAATTTTTGTGCTTAGCAATTTTGTGAGATGTTTGAAGTGAAGCGCGGAAATACAAAACTGGTAGGAAAGTTTTTCTAAAACAAAAGTACAAGACAGATTGCTCAAAAAGGAATACACAGTAAGTTATAACAATGCCTTGTTTCTCTTGAAAGCCGGACAATAATTGAAACTGCTACGACCAGCATCTGAAAGAAGCAAATCAGAAAGGTCATCATGGCTATACTGCTGTCGTATTTTCCTGCAAGTTTTCTGCGAAGTGCACAAAATTCACCTGAAGATTGAAACTCATCTTTCGCATGCAACATTTTTTACCTAAATTAGTGTTTCGCTCACTTTTCCTGTAGAATTTTCAATTACTTCAACGACTGATAAGAAGAAATAAAAAGAAGCGTTTGCAAATGGGTACGAAGAATTGATACTTTTCTTCCCTGTAGATTGTGCAAATATAGACCGCAGGAGCCATAGCATGAGCTCATAGACTCGTGGCAAAACACTATTTGTACCAGTTATGCCGAAGTATTTGGCACATCACCGCTTCCTCCGGTGAGGCACCACAAGCTGCCACACCCTGCGCACCACACCAACATCGATAACGTTGACGGATAAACGACTTTCCCAGTGCTTCTTCACCGGTGTGAGATGCATTTTTAAGCGGGCTGAATGCGCACTTGTTCAACTATTCTACATGCGTACAGCTGAGTATACAATCGCTACTGCACTCGTTTTCATAATGCAAGAGCAAGTGAAGCAAATTCGCATTTCCCAAGTAACAGGGGGATTCGGTACCGGAGCATATACGGATGAATGGATTATATATGCCAAAGTTTTGTGTTAAGGCGCTCAGTAGCGAGAAGTTAGAAGCGGTAGGTTATTCTTTAACCGCACCCCTGTATAATGCTTGGCAATGAACAGTGATTAGAAGTGACTGTTCATGCCACCGCGATTGCTTTCGGATACTTTTGGTTGTTAACCTAATGGCAATAAAAGGTTCAGTTCACCGTTGTGTGGCGCATTGGGTAAATCACGTCACAACATAACAACTCCAGATTATTTACGCGTGTGACGGGAGGACACCACTGCGTTAAACGCTACAGGTAATCTGTTTGGAATGCAAGACAAGTTGACTTCTTTTCTTCTGTTTTTGCTGGGTGCGACATAGAAAGGAAGAAAACGTGCGTTGCAATACGATGAGAGCGGAATGATGTTCATTGTACAAAAAGACACATGTCCTCCCCCCTCCCCCCCTTAAAAACACAGAGAGCATGAAAAAAACCAAAACCTCGAGGCGACTAAGTTGTATAAGCAAACAGTGAACAAGGTTTCGATCGGCATGACCTCGAATACTAACTGTAAGCAAGACACGGCGGTATTCATTGAAAAGTCGTTAGTATACAGGGTGTTAAAAATTAAGCTTTATGGTTTTCTTAAAATTGGGCACGGGGAGGCAAGACCACCTGTGCAGATAAGTCGTGTGGCCAGGAGGACACAATGTGAGATGATAATTGCCGCTGTCAGCCGCCCAATTAATTAAAATTGAAGAATTAACTTTTTGCCGACTGCATCAGGTGGGCATGTTTGTATCGTAAGGTTAGAGGCAGTCGTGTTTCTTTACAGTATCAGTCGGAAGAATTCTTCTAGCGTGTCTATGCTCCGAGATATCTGACTCCAAATTTTGATTGTCGTTCGCATGATTAGCATCCAAGAGAGTTAGGATCGGCGCAAAGCTCCCCCCTGATGTGACGCGGCTGTTGCGTGCGGCGTTTAGTCTGACAACAGGGTGGAGGCATAGGCAAAGATGGTAACTGTGTCCTTTCCGCTGTTGGCTGGCGAAATAAAAAGACTGAAGAACCCGGAACCACTGACGTAACACGTGACCGCACAGCCTGTAACGATGGTGGCAGCTGCCATGCCGAGATGATGGCACGCGCGTAGAAGCTGGAGGGAAGTGCGCGTGCGTAATGGAGACTAGACGAGCGGGCATGGTCCTTGCCTGGGCTGCTAATAAAGTGACTGCTATTTTCTAAGTATTGTTAGCTTTATTGAAATTAAGAGCAACAGTTGCACGGCACACCGCGATGTCATACCTTGATTTCGCCAGCGGAGAGGGGATATGGAAAAGTTATCATCTTTGCCTACGCCTCAGGCCTGTTGTCAGACTAAACGCCACACGCAACAACCACGTCACATTAGGGAGGAGCTTTGCGCCTATCCTAACTCTCTTGCATGCGTAATTATGTGAAATGAAATTAAAATTTGGAGTCGGATATCATCGATCACAAACATGCTAGAAGAATTCTTCCAAGTGAAATTGTGTCAAAACACGACTGCCTATAGCTTTTGAATACAAACATACACACGTACTGCATTCAGTAAATAGTTATTTATTAAATTTTAGTTAATTGTGCTGCTGAGAGCGATAATTATCAATTCACATTGTGTCACCCTGGCCACATGACGTATTTGCGCAGATGGTCTTCGCGTGCATCTCAGTGTATGCCTAAATTTAAGAAAACCATACAGCTTAATCCACAACCAATAAAAAATACGTAAACCATAATCAACAACTTGTTAAGCGCTTGGTTTGTATTTATTTCCTGGAGAGTTGCCCTTATTTTATCCGCAGCAGTATTCTGGATAATTTGAACCAGTGCTCCCGTCATGTTGAAAGGCCAATCCGCTTTGCCGCTGAGTAAATTGCACCACCACGAGAGTCTCATTAGCGACACCACGAGATCCGAAGCGCAAAAAAGGCGTGGTACTCATCGGCGGAGAGATTGCCTTTCACGCCCGCAGCTGAAGCTGTACGCTGGAACTGTCATGCTTTAGCGGCTCGGAGGCGGCAACGAGTTTGTAACTGGAGCTTCGTCGCCCGCGCCATTCGCGCCTGGAAAGCGCCAACAGTTGCGACAGCGACGTAGGATGAAGAAAACTGCGATGAGTTAAGATGGGGGGCAGGGCGGACGAAAATTGGACTCGTTTAAATGACGAGAACACGGCTGGAGCGAGGAGGTGTTCAGCGTTGTGCAAACACGCCTCGAGTCTCGCTCGCGAAGGTGTACGCATTGGGTCGTTTTCTCTTATTCCGCTCACGGGGCTATAGAATAAGCACAAGACTACCAATTACCGGCGGCTAAAAAGGGTTGGTTTCAGCAATGACCTTTCAGTACACTTTGATGACTAGAGATTTTTACGTTTTACCTTGTTTAGCTTGAGGAGTCCAAGAAATATTACGCAGATGTTTTCTACTAAAACAGCGACCACGTAAAAATGCGTGCATGACAATAAAGGATTCGCATGAAAATGGAGACTTAAAATGATCGGTGTCAGGCGAACATGGAAAGCCTCAGGCTGGAGTCCTTGCAATAAGATGACTTTTTTCTTGACCTTAGCGAATAAAGGTTCCATTGAGAGAAGGTTGGCTGACGCTTGACGCTGGCTTTGGGAACCACACTTTTTGTCAGTAACACCAACGTGGCGTTCATCGAAATGATCTTGCACTGTGTCTGGCGAAGACCGAGATATTATCCAATATGTTTTCCTTTAGCGTGGTATACGCACCTCTCTGATTTATTTGCTAAAACAAGATATCCCACCTCTCTCTCACTCTTTCTTCCTCTCATTGTAATACACATGCAACGCAATTTCGCTTTGCATGCAGTATAGACGTCATCACATTGAGCTACGCTGACGCCCGGACTTCTACCATTCAGAAAATGCGTTTCATGTGGTTTTCCCTTTTCTAGGCATGAAACATGTGTTCGGAGTCATTAAAGCCACGATTATCCGTATGAACAATGGCCTAATCGAATATGTGGATACGGAGGTATCCTTTGCAAGTGATGTTTTGTATGTGTTGTAGACGCTACACGATGCTTCGTGAGATCAGTAAGCGAAGGGCTATAGCCGCATCTTCTCCCCTTTTTTGTCGACCGTGCAAGCACCTTCCTTTCGTGGCCCGGTCAGCTTCACTCACTCCAGTACCTCGCCCTTTCCACCGAGGAAAGCTGAGTTTACGGAGAAGCATAAGCGTCACAGGTTAGTAACAAATTTTATACAGTTAAAACTAGGGATCCGTGCTTAATTCATTTGACTTGCACTCGTAGCTGTTATGTGTTTCTTTCTGCTGAGAAAGATTTTCTTTTGTCTCTGTTAGTTCTCTGCGGCGATGTGGAGCCGAATCCCGGCCCTACCACTGCGGAACTCTTGGCTCAGTAACGGGATGGTCAGAATAACATTCAGAAAAGAATGGACGGAATCGAGTCAAAACTAAAAACACTTGAAGAATCGGCTCCTTTAAGTAAACAACTTAGCAGCCAGATCACTGCCCTTGAAGAAACTGTGAAATGCTTGGAGCACAAGCTCTTAGACTTGGAGGACCGGAATAATCGAAACAACCTGCTTATTCTCGGTGTTCCTGATGATGATGAAACAAATGGTCCTTCAGCGCGTGTGATGACAATATTTATTGATTTTTTGGGTATTGAAGCCCGTTCAGTTGAAAGAAGGACGAAAGCAGCACGGTAAAACGCCTCCTGTAATTGTAAAATTTTTTGATCACAGAGAAAAAGTAAGTGTGTTAAGGATTTACTACAAATTGAAGGGCAAAAATATTTAAATCTTAGAAGACTTCTCGGCAGCCACAAGGTACAAAAGGAAAATGCTATGGGAGAGTATTTCTGACGCCAGAAGGGCGGGCAAAAAGGTGAAACTTGTTTACGACAAAATTAAAGTCGACGGCGCGTGGTTCAAATGGGAAAGGGAACAGAGAAAGATGGTCCCCTCA
This sequence comes from Dermacentor variabilis, assembly GCF_050947875.1. NCBI lineage: Eukaryota > Metazoa > Arthropoda > Arachnida > Ixodida > Ixodidae > Dermacentor > Dermacentor variabilis. The sequence continues at coordinate 97,964,623 of NC_134569.1, read as the reverse complement.
GGCAGACCCGAAAGTGCAGCGGCAGCAAACCAATACATCAATAAAAATGACACAAACAGACTTTTGTGCTCGAACTTGAACGCTCGCAGCATAATGGGCAAGTCCTCCGACCTTGAGAGCATAATCCTTGCGTACAGGCCGCATCTTGTAATTATTACATAATCATGGCTGCAACCTGATGTCAGTGACAAGGAAATAGCGCCTAACGGCTATAATATCTTCCGTAAAGATAGAAATTCGATAGGTGGCGGGGTCGCCATCATTCTTCAAGAATCTTTGCGAATGGAAAAGGTTGGCAGACATTCCTGGAATTGAATGTGTCCTCGCAAAGATGCACTTTCATTATCGGGGGGATTTTTACGCCCTCCGAACACAGACAGCAGTTTCAGTGAGGAACTTAATGAATTTCTCTGCTCATGCAGAGCTTCAGCCTGCAATATACTACTGGGCGGCAATATTAATTTTCTATCAGTGGTATGCATGGGATGGTGAATTTCACCAGCCAGGTGCACAAATCACTGACCCCTTCGTTGATGTTATAATGTATCATGACCTAACGCAATTAGTAAATCAACCTACACGCACACATAATGACTCAGATAATACCTTGGATCTTTATTTAGTTAGCAGAAGTATGCTTCCTGAGGTTACGGGAATTAGAGTCGTCAATGGCATATCAGATCACAGAACGGTATGTCTTACGATGTGTTTGGACCATGTCGCTAGGGTTAAGCATGAAAAGCGTTCAGTGTTTCTTTTCTCACCAACAGATGATGTACATATATTAGACGTTCTGGAGTTATCTTTTTCCAACTTTTTTCTCTATCCCAGTCTGATTTATGCTCAATAGAGTATCTTTGGCAATGCTTTAAAAATATTGTGTTGCAATGCGTGCATAAATTTGTATCGACTAAGGTAATTACTGTCCGCAAAACCCACCCATGGATAACAAAAGAAATGGTACGCATGGAACGAAAGGCGAAGAAGACTAGAAAACGACTTCGGAAGCACCCCTCTGAAAGTAACTTGCACAAACTTTCAGCGCCACGCACTCATTTAGGCCAAAGCATTAAAAAAGCAATAGGCTACTACCACAATGTCCGCATGAAGCATTTTCTCCTTTTGTCCCCTGCAAAATTCTGGCGGCATTTTGCTTCAAGATCAACAACCGTACCCACCCTCTGCACTATTGGCGAACCAGTGTCGGAGAAATTACTAGCTGCAGAATCCTTCAACAACTTTTTCTGTTACATGTTTACAGTTCATAACGGTGAAAAGCCCATATTTTCGTCATGGGCGTCTTGCGCTGGAGTTTGAGGTATAGTAGCGGCGCCTGGTGGCGGCGCGTTATCTGGGTAGTACCAGCTTGGGTAATATTGAGCCCTGGCTGTGGCGAAGCACGTTTCCAGCCCGAGTTCTGCGTCGATTCGCGCATTTACTGGCCTTTTGCGAGTGCGAAAAGGCTCGTCACTTCTCACAGACCACGCCTACCATGCTGCGAGCTCGCCGCAGCCTATAGTTTAACGAAAACGGACTCTCCGTGTGCCGTGGGACGTAATGCTGGGAGCATGAGGAATCGGCGACGCCGATCCGGAGAGACCTAGCTCAGCCTCAAAAAAGTGTCACCGTCGTTATTTCTGTTCTGCGTCGCGGGCTGCCATGAACAAGAAGGCCTGAATCCCAACATCACATTTTACCGTTTTCCTACAAGGCCTCACGAAGCGGAGCGTCGGGCGCACTGCATAGCTGCAGTTCGTCGCACTGAGTAAGCGAAACTGCGCCATGCTGACTGCTTCGCCTTTCTTGAAGCTTGCTTGATTATCGGCGTTCTAAAATTCGGTCTTTTGCACCTACAGTCCCGACAGCACACCGACATAGCAGTAAGCATGGCTGGCGATTCACGATTCAAAACCCGCCCACAGCGACAATTAGCAATTCGACCGGTGCGAAGTGGTGAAGTGATCACGTGTGTGCAAATGAGCACAAATGGTCGGGCTGATTGGGTTACAATTCACTACCCCACTACGAGCAGCACAGGTTAGAGAGTTAAATGTGCTCATCCTTGACCTCAAGCCAGCACGTTGAGGCAGCGCAGCAAGGTAGTATTGATTGCAGCACATCGATGTTCGAGCGCTGTCATTAAAAGCTACATCAAGCGAGCAGCACACGAGCTTGCGCTGCAACGCGATTCGCACGTACGTTACTGCGAGCTCATATGCGTTGCATCAGTTCTTTATCAGTTGCTAACGGGACAGATGGCCGCTACTACAGTGCAGGCATAACTACTCGTCTAGCGGCATGCAGCCAACAAAGATTGCAGGAGGCCCGCCGTTTCGCGGCATGTCGAAAGACCGCTGCCATCGCGGCGCGTACTGTCGTGCGCTCGAGCAGTTCCGTACCCATGATGTCTGCTTATCGCTGCTGTGAATTCATTTATAGCAAGCATTTCCTCGCATTTGCGCGCCTGAATCTAGCCGCGTGCAAACCTTACCTTACGTTCAACTTGGTACGCGACTCGCTTCACTTGCGATTGACAGTGGGCTAAAACTTCGCCGCTTATTTCTTGAGCGGCGTACACGTATTCGGCGTTGCATAATTTATTGCCTTTACGCAGCGTGCCACCCCTGAAAAAAATCTTCGGCGCCCGAAATTCGCTGCAAACCGTGGTACATCAAAACCGAAAGTGGTGGGTTCATATTGTAAACGTGCTTTCCGAAGCAGACGACCGAGCTTGGTACTACCAAGTTCATGACAGAGGGCGCTTTTTAGCACCATTTTCGCAGCGCCCCCTGGGCAATGAAAGAGCCCCATTGCAAAGCGTTCCACCTATTAGTGATGTTATACTAACAGGAGAAGGTATTCTAAATCTTTTACTTAATATTGATACGAAAAAATCTTCTGGCGTCGATGCGATACCCAACACATTCCTGTTCGGTATGCTGAGTGGTGCTATAAATTCTTATGTGGGATATTTAATATGTCGTTACATGTATCCGAGTTGCCTCATGACTGGAAGTTTGGTAGGATTGCTCCCGTGCCAAAAGGAGGAGACTCATCGCTGCTTTCTTTCTATCGACCTATTTCTATACATTGTACATGTTCCAAACTTCTTGAGCACATTATCTTTAAACATCTAACAGTTTTTCTTGAGCTTCATGGTTTTCTCGACCCCACGCAGCACGGATTTCGTAAAGGGCTTTCAACCACTACTCAGCTTTTAGAAACCATTCATGATTTCGCAGCTATTCTGTATGAGGAAGGGCAAATTGACATTATTTTTCTAGATTTCGAGAAAGCATTTGACCGGGTATCACAGACCAAACTCATGATAAAATTAAAACCTATACTTAAAAATGAGTCACTTCTATCTTGGATTCAAGCATACCTTACTTCAAGACTGCAAACTGCAAACATAGACGGAACACATTCACGTTCCAGACCTGTACTATCCGGAATCCCACAGAGATCAGGGCTTGGGCCCTAATTTTTCTTAATTTTCATCAGTGATATTGCACAGGAACTGCCAGTTAAAATAAAATTGTTTGCTGACGATAGCCTTCTATATAAAGAAATCAGTAGTCCCCCTGACCAATCGCTGTTAAATATCTCGCTGTCTACAGTGTAATCATGGTGCAGTACATGGCAAATGAAAATCAATGCGAAAAAAAACTGACGCGGAAACCAACCCTTTAAACAATCAGTATTCGATCGATGGGCAAATTTTAGACCGCTTGACAAGCTATAAATATTTGGGCGTAGTTATCAGCTCGGACTTAAAGTGGAATGAGCACGTGTCATGCATAGAAAAGAAAGCCATGCAGAAGCTTGGTTACTTTAGGCGTTGCTTAAGAAATTGACCCCGTGAGATAAAGCTACTAGCTTACAAAACCTTCGCCAGCCCAATTCTTTAGTATGGGTCCGTCGTCGGGGATCCAAATAGCGATATTAACATAAAAAAGTGGAAAAAATTCAGAGAAAGGTGATAACATTCGTATTCAATTCCTTTAGCCGGTATGCATCACCAAGTGCTATGCTCGAAATAGCAGAACTTGTTACCCTACAAAAACGGAGATATAAAGAACGATTAAAGTGCACGTATCTGCTCTATCATGGAAAATTAGGCATCGACAAGGACGCGTATACCGAGCCTCTCACTCGTCGATCAACTCGGTCTAGCCGCGCTAAGCAGCTTAAAGATTACTACCGCAAAACAGAAGCGTTTAGAAATTCATATTTTCCCCGAACCATTAGGGAATGTAATGTATTTCCTGCTGCGATGGTTGCCTGCGACACCATTGAATCATTTTTAAAACTGCTTAAAGAAATTGCATAAATGAGCGGAGTACATCACTGCCATCCTTTCCTTTTTCCTTTTCTTTTTTTCTTTTTTTTCGGCCTCTGGTTCCACGTAATTGAACGCACGTGCTTTCTGATCCGTCTGCCGCTGCCACATATTTTTATACACACTACTACATTATGTTTGCCTGATAGGATGGATGTTCTGAAATGGTTTGCCATGCTTTGTATACATTCTTCTTGTTTTGTTTATCTGTGTCTTAAGTATTCCTCAATTTAGCGCTAAGAGCAGTTCGCATTTTCTTCCTCTGGAATGTTTTACATTCTTAGTAGTAAATGCTACGTTTTCGAAACTGACACGCTGTTCACATGTTCAGATTCAGTGCTATTTCATTTTGCTCACGCTTCGCAGCTTGCACTCAATGCATTGTTCGTCCTGTATATAACCACTCCTGCTTAAGGACTCTAATCAGAGGCTGGCAGTAATCTTGAAATAAATAAATAAATTTAGCCTGTCAAGGACAAATTCAAGCAAATGAAGCCAAGTACTTTTTCATACCCAAACAAAAATTTGGATATTTGTGATTCATTTTCTCACTAAGAAAGCAAGGGTAAAGAATATGAAAAGCCTAGTCGCGGCGCCCCTTCAATGTTGTCAAGGAGACAAGCTTGTAAAGAAAAACAATTGCTACCGAGCACGCCGCCTAAGTTGGGGTTCATAAGGTCAACAAACAAGAGTAGGCGTCCCACCTTGGCATGCAGAGCACTCACTAAATAGGAACTGCGCTCAGTATATATAGGCTACATTCTAAGTATAGCGTGTCCATACGCAACGGACACTTGGCGCAATAAGCCCACGTCGAGGACGTCGTAGCGTGCGGTATATTTCGGACCGCGCTCCGTCTTGGTCCCGACACACCCTTGGAGGACTCACAAAAACATTCACGTTCTAAAGTGAGAACTGTACGAGTATATTGAAAAAAGAAGAATAGAGACCACTTGGTTGCATTACGTTTCCGTTTCATGACCTCGTCCAGCGTTTCGCTGAGCAGAACTTTTGAAGCGCAGGGGAAATATGAGCAGTCGACGAATAATGATCGCAACTATGTCGCAGAAATAATATTTCAGTGGTACGCGTAAGTTCAACGTTTCTTTGTTTCCACACGATTTTACACCCATCAGAGGTTAGTTTACGGGGATTTGAGTCGCATTAGTCTTTCGTCACGCAAAAATGAAAAAGGGAGTGTCGGAGATACAAACTTCGCTCTTCTTCTGCACTGTATAGAACCCGTTTTGTCATTAACAAGACAGATAAGAATTGCGTTTAGTATTCGAATCAAGAGAAAGAAACGCAAAGTTGTATATTACTTGGTAGCAGTTATGTACAGAGCACGTTCACATATACTCAAATGGAAACAAAGAAAGACTTTAGCGAAAATGCTGTATGCTAGCGGAAATAGATGAGCCAGTATAAACACGACGGTGAAGAAATATGCTCTTCCTGCTGAAGCCATCTTTCTTTGGTATAAAGAAATACCCTCGTCTAATACGGCCAAATGAAACAGCAAGGCGGGTGGGGGATTTAAACGCTGCTCCATCTCTCTCTTGGTACGTATCATGGGGCTTAGGCTGGTGCAAAGGAAATTAGAAGTTGGAAACAAGTGCACCTGTGATACATACGTACCGAAGCCGTACTTGAACGGGTCTGTAACCGAAACTCGTCGGATCTAGACATTCCTTAAACTTCTCCGGGTTGCCTTTGTGCAAGTCATTGCAAGCGTGCTCAATGTCGCTACTCCCTGGCCAAATTTTCTTCAGGAGAACAATGTCACAAACGCAATAGGTGAGCGTTAACTTAAGGTGCTTGGTTTTGATTACAATTGATGGACATAATATTGCCGAAAAGGGCGAAGCACGCAGAAATGACAGCGAAACACTATCGCAAAATACAAAAAAGTAAGCTGTGACGCACTCGATATTATTGCGATACCACTAAACTTGCTGTCTACATGTAAATCATAGTTATCTTTAAAAACGCAGTCTTTCAAAAATTTGTCAATTTCCAGATCATTTGAATAATTTCTACTTTACATTCTCGTCGGAATTTTCTATGCCTTTACCGGTTTCTTGGTCATTCCCCACCATTTGAGCCAGGAGCAATCAAGCAAGCCATGACTTAAGATCACATGGCATTTATGCATGCAAATGAGAACTCGTTTGAGGACACGAACAAGCAATAATATGCATTAGCGCATCAAAAAAAGGTAAATACAAGTACCATTAAATACAGCTGCTTTGCAAATTCTCTTTGCCTTAAGAGACACATAGTTGCTTTCTACGTGATTACTGACCTTCGTAATCTATATCGTGGGCAACGTGTTATTGCTAAGTCATCATAGAACCGCCTTTCCAGCTCGGTTGCGCAGTTGTCCGCGATGTACGAAATTAAATTTTCGTTAAATTAAAGAGAATGTTTAGAATGACGAGACATCTCGGACGACTGGTGTGATAGTTTTCATGTCGTTATGCCTATACCATGTGAGTTCGTGCACACACACACACAAAAAAATACTAGCTGAAATATACAACAAACAAAAATACAAACAAATACCAACAAGTAGTACGGGGAGAGAGCTGTCACGTTAGAGTAGGAAGGAGGCATCGTGAAAGTTTCTATGATTCAAACCTGAACCGGAAGTAACAGGATGGAAGACCAAAAGGAAAACGACTAACTGAGAAGCTGCTACGGAACAACGTGAGCCTTGGAAACAATTGTCAGAGCACTTCAAATACAACACGTCGAAAGAAAAACGCAAGAGCAGGAAATGAGTGTTGGCACCACAGCCACCTTCTGAACGGTTTGTGTGTCTGCTCCATTCTTGCGAAGAGAAGCAAATCCCCGATGTGTATAGACAGGACCTGAATAGGCCCGAGCGGAAATCACACTTTGCACACAGCAAGCCAAAGGAAACACACCTTCATTTACTAAAATGCAGAAGGAAAGAGAGGCATGTGAGGAAGGAGCCAGGAAGTGAAGGAAGTAATGCGCACCAGCAAACGAGCTCGCGGGACAGTCAGCATTCTTGCAATGCTTATTTTTTAAACTTTACACATCTGCGTGAACTACGAAGTTATTAACGAAAACGGTGACCTATACGGGTGCCAAGATACACCGACCAGCAAAGAAAGCACGCAACTGCTGTCTATGCGCAGCGTGAAAGCTGGCTCGACGGCAAGAGTGCAGAGAAGTGGCAGAATGGTGCCTGCTTGTAAGCGCTGAGTACGACTTCCGGCAGGCGCTCTGCGAAAGCAACGGAGCCCTTTATATAGTGACAACTCCATGGAGCTGAGAATGCGCTCTAGCTCATATCTAAGTGACTGTATAGTGCCGCGTCGTCGAAGTGGCAGGCGTATCGCGCAGGTACTGAACACGTAACGGCCGTGCCACATGCCATGCTCACAATACTACGCTCGTACCCAAGTCGTGCAGCTCATACGTAAAGCGTATGCGCTGTGTGGAGAGCAAGGATGACGCGCACTCCTAGCCGCCCAGTTCCTTTTTCATACTCGCAGTCCTGCATACATTCCTTTGGAAGGGACCTAAAGGACTGAACCATGTACTTTTCAGTATATTTGAGAGAAACTCTTTTTCCGTGATTTTACGTTGCCATCAACGGAATAAGGAAACGTCATCCGATTAATAAGTACCCTAGAATATACATTAAACTACACAAATACACTTTCTTTCACGTTATTTTCACGATGTGCCTTCACACTGAATAGTCTGCGTGGTGTCCAACTTAGGTGTATGTAAAATAAGAAACGTCTCAATGGGAAAATATATCAGATGACACAAGGCACAGGACAATAAACTGAGCGAAGGTTCCCAGCTTTCCAGGGAACTTACGACCTGCATACACGTATCTACGCAGAGCTTTGTATCATATCAGCTTACATGCGTGGCGAAATAGGCAAACGTGGGCATAAAATAGGCTAATCGAGTGATTCGCGGCGTTTAATCATTCGAGTGGGTGAACAATTCCATGAGCGGTTCTCACAACCCCTGTTCTGAACCAAACGATACAAACGCGTTTGACGCGACGAAGTAGATGACCCGTTAAGCGATTAATCATGATCTATATCTGTTTCCCGGTTTGCAGCCTCCTCGCAGAAGGTTTTGTGTGGCGCTAGAGGCCGGCGTGTGACGACATGCTCAAAATCAAATGTCAATGAAAGAACATCTGGAGTCCGAAATTTTTATTACGATAGCAATTATATGGACACTCCCGGTGCGTTTCTGCTGTCGTGTTGCCGTCGGCGTCGCCGTTATGTTGCGTGTAAAGTCCAAAGGCGATAGGATCGTCGCCGCGCGCCGTATGCTGTATGTGCGAGTGAATGGAGGTGAGGGTGAGCCGACGATTGTGGCTCAATCTCGCCGCGCAAGGAAGCGAAACGGGAAGGAATCGCGCCGTCTTCCGTCGCCCGCAAGGCACCGAGGAGAAGGGAGGGAAGGGGGCGTTCTACTCCGGTGGCAACTGGGGCCCTATAACGTAGAACTACTCCAATATGTTTCTATTCCAATTTCCTGACGTCAAATTTGCGTAACCACCGACGCAAGCACCGGGCGGTCACCCACAGGGTTGTCTGTACAGACCAACCAAACACTCTCCTCGTACATGGGAGGTTACTTTTGTTTGCTTGAAAAACGAATAACATTGCCTACACTGAGCGGCTTGTCGTATCTAATTGGCTGACAAGAGGCGAGGAGAACGCTCAAGTGGAGAGGGATCCACTGGGGCAGAGCCAGTGCACTGAAAATCGATAACTGGATGAAGAGGGTGGTGCCGGCGTCTGCGATTGGTCGGCTTTCCCTTACTTAGCTTGTGGTGGCTGGTCGAAAATCGCGGCGGCATGCAACGCAAGCTTAAGAATGATGCTAAAACTGACCCTCAGCAAAGAAGAGTTGGCAGAATGAGGTGGTAAACGTGCCGAAAGTGCACGAAAACGTTACACGGCCACGCGAGAAGTTTTATTATGCGCAAATACACCCATGCTCTCCGGCAGGTGCGAGTAGCCAGCGTCTCAGCGATCGGCGGCAGCCATCTTTTATTCCTTTCGGAACGGGGCAGCCTGCGACTATTCCGAAGAAAATTCAGTTTCGTTCGGCATAATAATGCATCTTTATCGCGTACACGTCACTTTGACGCGGTGAGTTAGTGCGGTTTTGTGACGTCGCGTGACAGGCAGATGAAGTGGGTGCAGCCCGAAAACTTTTTACCAATACCCGAGGGCTAATGGCGAAAAGGGGTCGAATCAGAAATAACTGTTTTGCTTTTTTCTGTCAAATTATGCATAATCAGTGTGTACACATCATATCAGATGGGGAGCTATTGCGCTTTTCGTGACGTCGCGTGACAGACAGGTGAAGTGGGGGTGGTCGAAAAATGTTTTTGACCAATCGTGGAGGGCTGATAGCAGAATTGGAATATAAAAGTTTGGAATAGTTTTACATTATAGCGCCCCTGCGTATGGCGTGGCCGCGCGGGCCCTATTTCGAAAACGATCTGCGATGGGGACACAGTGCACCGAGTGCCCATAGCTTCGTGCGCGCTGTATTCATGCCGCTTAGTTTGCGTTGAAGCGAGAGGCAGCACGAAGGTCAATGCGCTGTTGCTGCCGCGCTTCCCCACTCTAGTGCTTTGACAGCGAGTGCGCGTGGTGATCGAGTGATATGTATTCATGTTTGTGCGGCCGATAAAACTACTATCCTTACTTCGCATAGCTGTCTACTAATTTGCTGTCGCAATCCATGCTTGATCTTTAGGGCGAAACTTTGAAACGTAGTTATTGGTAATTGCAAAATGAAAAATGCTTTACTTCATTCGAATAGACAGCGACGTATTGCGCGGTTTTCTTCACCAGTGATCTCTCAGTTTACCTCCTCGCGTTGGGTTTAACCGGATCGAAGTTGGAGCTCAGCTGGGATGCTGTACCGGGTGGTGGCGAAAACTGACCGTGTGGTGCTGCCACGCAGCCTGCGTGAGCGCCGCCTCTAGAGACCGTCATCAAACAGGCCCCTATTGCTTCCGACGAAAAATGGTATAACTGGCTTCGACGAATGTGAACACTGCAAAAGGGGGCACCGTAATGGTCGTTGATTGCACTTCGCATTATGCCTCCAAGCGCTTTTGATGAAGCTTGACGTCAATTGTCATATTTATTTTTCGACCTTGCAGCAGAGTCATTAATTGCGCGCTGGAAATCTCTCCCGTTTTCCCTCCCCCTTCTTCCATCACGTCACAAAAGATAGAATTCTAACCGAAATTCGTTCTGCGTTCAATTACAGGCATCTGGCATCTCCCTTATGAGCTAGCGACATTTCCACTGAGTACCTGTGCGATGATGCAGATTATTTCACCTCAGCTTTCAGGCCGACACATGATTTGTTCACTGCATGTATACACTGCGAGCACATATAATTACGCTTGCACTGTAATATTTCTTTTTTCATGCAACCGTCTGTGGACTATTCATCTTGAGTTCCGAGGTTAACATCAGCTGATATTGATGAAAACCGCAAGGTTCTAGAAGCGTGCAGCTTTCGCAAGGATGTGCGGAGCATCAAGCCCAGCAAGAAGAACATTGCCAGAACTACCTAAAGCAATGGGAGGTGGAAGATGAAGTTAGCGTGACTAAAGTTTCAGCGAAGACAAATTCTTCTTAGTGCGGCTCTGCGGATGTGACTGACTGACGAAGTGATGGCACCGTGCGTAATTACACTATGAAACTACTAATAATTACGTTGCGTTGTATTTGCCTTTGAGGATTTACACCGAGCTATAGGTCACGATGGTCAACGAGCGAGAAAGTTAACTATTGCAGCGAATACCACGTCAGCAATTCTGGATTACTCACGTACGAGCACGTTTGGCATTTCGAATAGCAAGCGCTTAAGGGCGCTGTCTAGAGCAAAAAATATAGTTAATGTACATCGAACAACTCGCCCACACACAATAGCGAACGAATGTGTGAGATAAAATCGTTCTTGGTGAGGCATGAAAATGTCTTCAGAGTGCGGCGCCTTCAGTGCGACAAGCGATAAAATTTTTTTCTTACACAAGGTGTAGTTTCGGCTTTAGCGTGCGATATCGTGTGGAGTCCGATGTGGCCGAATGAGTGGAAGTCAGAAACCCCACTGATCACGCATGGGCAACGCTGGCAGACTAAGTGGCGCTGAATGGTTACGTACTCCTTGCGCAACCGATGATGCCGAATTTGAGATTACAGTGATGAAGGTGTAGGCGTCCGCCTGGACTGTCCCCTTCTTAGTTTTGTCTTTCTTTCTTGTTTTTGCATAGGTGATATTTTGGAATAAGCTAAATTCTTCGAGAAAGGGAACCGGCTAATTGCCCTTTAAAATGGCGTAAATTAAGAAATCCTGGCGCAGTGAAATTTGCACAAGATTGTGAAGAGTTCGACCAAGGACGGGGAAAAGAGTCCACAGCAAAACATAGGGACTGGCACTTTTCCTCTAATCAATACGCTATTCTTTGGTTCTCTTCAATTCTCACGCAATGCGATCGTCAGGCAATTACAAATAGTTACCATTTAAAGTGACATAATCATGAGAAGAACAGCATGTTCATTTGGTACGTCTTGTAAACCGCAGCTTTAAACACCGCGATGCAGGACACAACAAAAGAACCATAGGAAGAACCATGTGCTAGCCAGCACTCTGCCTTGCGATTCCTTTGCCATGTCCTGTGCCATACTGTTTAAAGTTTTTGTTTTCATTAGATGGAAAACGAGAGAAAGCAAAACATGGGACCTATTCGGCATCACACTTTACTTTTATTGCAAAATGTTAGTTGGCTTATTCCAGACACATTGTGGTAGGTTTCTGTCTCGCATTCTTTCGGGCGTCTCACCCAATAGTTTCACTCACCCGATAAGAAAATACATTTATTATTAAAATAGATTCTCGGGATTTTACTTACCAAACTCAAGATATAATTATGAGACACGCCGCAGTGGTGGCCTCCGCAATAATTCTGACCACCTGGGGTTCTTCGAGGTGCACCCAGTGCATGGTATACACCAGCGTTTTTGCATTCCGCTCCCATCGGAATGCGACCGCCGTGGCCAGATTCGAACCTGCGACCTAGCGCTAAGCAGTGCAACGCTCATACAGCAAACATCCTTGAAGTTGTCCTACTTCCCTCCCACCCCTCAATTGATTATCACTACCGATAATATCTTATAACATCGATAATACGTTATAAAGTGAAGTGCGACGTTAACTTATAGCGTCTTCGCTGCACTTCAAAGTGTATCTATAGTGATTAAGATACAAAAATAAAAGAACAACTTCCTACGGAATCTCCCTCATTGTTGGCATGCCTGCGCTACTTCGGGATTCATCAGGGCGATTACTTTATCTTTTTTTCTCTCTCTCTCTGTGGCCAATGAAAAGTAGCCCCCACTAGAAACCTCTATATGATCTTGATTTTCATATCCTAGAGCGTTGCTATTTGCTCATGCTAATCAACCACAAACTGCATCTGTAATAGCCTTAGTCAACTGACCTGACGATAAGCTGACAAAGGTTCGCTACTGTGATCATAATCATTTGGTCATTTTGTTCCGCGATCCGCTGAATCGCACAATCGATTTTGAGTTAAGATTCAAACATTTGCGGCTGAACCTAGTTATTGGATTCCATTCTTTCATATCATGCTTCTTTATCAGCTTTTAGAGTTAGAATAAACGGTTGTTATCTTTTCAGTTCTTCCCCTCAAATTGCCACGGTGGATGGCAAACCAAAGCTTTTGTTATTCAACCGATAATTTTTCAACCGACGTTCATTTGTCTTCGAAACAATAAAATTCTGCGCCATCATGTGGCTTTTGAAAAAAGAAAGAAACAGCTCCATTCTTAATGCCACTGCTTTATTGTACATAGTCATTATTGAGTTCTCCTCGAAACGATAAAAAAAATCGGCTCGTGCTTTCAAGCGTACACTAAGGGATGTGCTCTATAGGAAGATGAAACAAATGTGCGGGGAGGTGCGCTTTTCACAAATCTGATAGATTACTTAGAGGTCCATTGTGCCTATATAAGCACCCGAAGGGCAACTTCTTCTGAATGTCCTCAAAGGCACACTAAAGAGAAAAAGAAACTCGTTCAGTTTGTTCTGTTACGGCGGTCTTTCTAAACACAATTTTCATTACTTTTCTATAACTGGTTCATTACAACTAAATTTATCTTTCGCGCCGAAACCTCAGCGCTGGTATGTTGTCTGTGTGACACCGTACATTTAAATGCGCTGTTTTTGTACCTGGGCCATTGTGACTTAAGTAATGTCCTTAAAAGTGGCTAAGTTCAGTCTTTCGTTCCATTAGAATGCAACGCAGTCTTTCCTTCACTTCAGAAATTTGCTAGGCCCGAAACGACGCCGTAAATTTGAATAAAGTCGTGGCGATCTTGTACGGAAACTTAAAAAGCGGCTTCGCCACCAGTCTTTACTGTCTTCTTATTTTTTCGGTCACTGTAAGAGCGAGTTAGTGCTTTTTTTTTTACACCAGAGCAGCTGAAGCATTGCCCTCCGTATTGCCTTGGCCATGACAAAACAATGAAACCACCCTTCCCTCGCATTTGAAAAAAAATTCTGTAGTTCTAAATGTCAAAACCACAATCTAACTCTAATTTACTACCACAGGTAAATTTATTGTTCTCATTGGCATCACTTTAGGTGTATGCCATAATGTACGCGTCCGTCGAGAAATCCTTATTGACCAGGCGCAACACTGCTGTATCGGCTGTGGATCAGAGTATAGCCGTCACTAACTCATACAGTTATCGCATTAGAATGGCTGACTCATCCGTTCGCGCTAACTGGAGGTTTGAAGAGACTATCGATGATGTCCTCTGCCACCGTTACCACTTACAGATACAACTCCAGACTCTCCAGCGTGTCCTGAGTTGATTGGACGATAATATCAAGTGGCGTTAAGAAGCAGGCGTTAAGCACTCCCTATACGTGGGCCGCTTCAGAAGATAGTGCAATGCCCGGCCGATCCGCGGCAGAGGTGCAGTTCACCACTAAGGACCCCGCATGCACAGCTTCGCTGGCCATCCTTCTTCACAGAGTAGAAGGGCAGTGAGATATTTTTTTTTTTTGCGACGACAGTAGCAAAAACCTCAAGACTGATTTGGTGTGTCCGTCCCTTCAGTTACGCCAGTGGTCGTTGCCGTCAAATCGTCATCGTCATCGGGCCGGTACTTCATTCAAAGCTTCACCTGTGCCAGAGGGCAGATAAAAAACAGTATTTTAGCTACTACCACAGTAATGTTTCCTACTAAAATTACTAGCCCTTTCGGCCCTGGTGTCCTCAAACGAGAACAAGACTTTAAAGCCGTGGGTTGCGCCATAAACAAGCAAAACGAAACAAAAAACAGAAACCCAAACAACTCAGCAGGCATCTCCATTGCCATAGACATCAGTTCTCGTGCGCTCGCATTTGCCACATAGAGAAAGAAAAAAAAATGTTTGCCAGAGCACCGGCAAAAGACAACAACGGTGGAAGACGACAACGTCGAAGCTGGACCAAGTAAGTGCGTTTTCTTTTTCTTTTTACTTGTGAGGCGCTGTTACTGGTGAGTTGAGAATTTAGGAGAATGTTTTTAACTCCCTACAGAAGATATAATCATTTAAAACATCCCGCACGGATGCTTAGTTGAGCCACCACATGCATAATAATGTGTGTACTCATTTGAGTACACGAGGGCTGAGTGGGTGCCGCGTCTCGCATGTTGCGCTAAGGTGGCGCCTTGAAGTAAAGCGACTTCTGTTTATTTTTCAAGCGCCGGAATGAAACCTCACTTCTACTCAGCAACTAGGGCCCGCAGGCCTCGATTTGTGCAGCTCGAAGGTGCAGATGAAATGTTCGCCCAACTTGATAATGAAATTTATCAGACGTTGCGGTGAATGAAGATGATGACGAAGATGACTTAATTTCCGAAGAAACAGGAAGCGATGACTGCGTCCTTGATTCGTCGGAAAGTTCTGGAGAATCAGATGAAGAGAAACCGTGTAATGAAATGTCATGGTCCAGAAGAGCCTTTGACAAACCATCTGCTGATTTTAGTGGAGTTCCTGACGAAAATGAGCCTTCTCTTGACGAGCTGCCAACTCCGTACGAATATTTTTCGCGCTATGTGCGAAAAAACGTGCTTGTTGAGCTGGATAACAAAGGAAACTTGTATTCTGCGTTCAAAGAAGGAAAATCGGTCCAAACGAAATAAGAAATAAGGAAGCTTATTTCTCTACACTCGCTAATGCGAGTCGTTAAATACCCCCGTCTGCGCTTATACTGGGAGCCATCACTGAAAATGGCTTATTGCCAGTAGCTCAAGTATTGGGAAATAGAGATACCAAATGAAACAACGCATAATTGACGTCAGCAACGAAGTGCCAGCAGCGCATCTGGCTCCACGCGCACACATCGCGTGAACTCAGCTGCTGTTTGTCTTCATCGACGGGTCGGCTTCTTTGACTTCTTCAAAAACATCTCAGAGTATGCAGGCCACACTGAAGCCACAAGAATAGTAACTTTTACAGCATCGAAGTATGTTTGTAACTTGGAAAATAAGCTGTTACAAAAGATACACTCTTGTCTCTTCTACACCCACTGGGCCCTCATGTCCTCATTTGAGGACATGATCCCAGACATTACGTGAAACTAAACACAAACAGTTTTTTCATAAATTTTGGTTTCTTATGCGGCAAAGAACCGAAATAACATGGTAGAAAAAATATAAGTGTGATAAAAAAAAAATTTCAGGCCCGAAAGGGCTAGAGGCAGCTTTGGCGCTAGTGTTACGCAAACTACGAGCGCGGTGGTCGAGCCAGCATGATGGTTCGTACATGAATTTTTCCCAAATTGTTCATTATCGTTTCGGAAGTCTTCGTAACTTTGCGAGCTTGTTCATTTTCAACAGAAATCTTTGCGCTATGAATGCCACAATTCCTGCTGATTGTACATGTGCGCAAATGTTTTATTGCTTTGTGCGTTGAGAACAATTGGATTGCTTAGAAATTTGGTCCAATGAAATCCGATAAAGCGTACTAAACAAAGCCGCGAACATGAAAATCAGAGTAATACTTGTACTCATTTCCCATTGTACCGTAGAATGATTTCAGCGCCAAATTTCTCTCTTGTAATTTTAGTTAGAAACTGTACGAGCACCACCTCTGGGACTCACAATCATTGTCCTTGCAGCGGTGTGAAGCTGATATCAGGACCCGTTATTGCGCTTCTCATTTCCGCGAGGTTGTCGCTCGCCAGACAGACTCTGACGGGGGTGGTGTCTGCGAATGTATTTCAGAGGCCATCGGCAACGCTGTACCGGCAGAGGAGTACGCTGGGTGCATAGCACAGAAAAAAAAGTTCTGCTTAAGGATGGCGTCGTCCTTTCTGAGAACATCGCAGCTGCTGTCGCAGGTGATAACCTCGTTTCTTCCGTTCCTGTTTCCTGTCTTCCCTTCCCCCCCACCCCTCCTATCATTTTGCTATAACATCTACAGACGCAGTATCAAACATGGACGAATAACATCGACTGTTTTTGGGCTTTTCTATAGTGAGGTAAGTGGAGGGCGGTCAGGGATGCTTTTCTTTTGTAAGCTAGGCGTACCGTATTCGGTAGTCTTTTTGCTAACACGTTGGACGGACATTGCGCGCCCCTGGCTCAAATACCAATCGCGCCGTGCCAGTGGTGCGGCGTGGTTTAGGTCGCCCACAATCGCATTCGGTCTCTGGGTTCCGGCAATGGGTTGTAGATTTGCACAGATGCCGTTGAATTTCCGAAATACTGAAAAAAAAACAATGCTACCTTACACCGTTCTTCATGGTAAGCATGCTACACGCATTGGACGATGTTTACCTTCCTTGCGCCACCACCTCTTATCTTGTACATTTAGCCACGTTAGAATCATTGGACACGCACGAGCTTGTTAACAGGTGTCTCACATATAGAGTTGTTTTCTTTTTTTCGAAACCTGGCTAATCCATGCACCGATCAGTGCTAATATACAGCTTTTAAGGCCGCTTTAAGAAGCAATACATATTGAACGCAGGATAAATGGTCATATACCTCTCAGTGGTGCAAGTGTATGCTCCGAAAGCTAATAAACTGAGCCACTATACAATATCACCCTCCAAAGCCTCTTTGACGAAAGTCTCCATAGATAAGGCAGAAAATTCCACAGCGCTAAAGGAATACAGGAGCTGCGTTTCCTGTGAATGACACGAAGTGAACGTAATCGGGCTAATATCAGGTTGTATATTGCGTTGACATTGCTTTACTATTGCAGTGTGTATTCATTTTTTTATTTAGGGAGCGTCTGCACTCACTTAGCAAGAATTAACGTGAAAATTTAACATAAGCGCACTCATCAAACAAAATGTCATGGTTGGGTACAGGGGCAAGGGCGTGTTCCAACCTTTCATAATTTATTTTGGTAGGCACATGTCTTGAGCTGCTTGAAGAATTGGCCAGGTGAAGTAACGCAGCAGTCTCTTTAATTTTTGATGGCCTATTGATGTTTTATTTGTACTGTTGTGTGCTTATGGCACGCTGATAGAAGCCGTATAATTTTATCAAGTGTAAGTAAGTGTCAGTGCAAGAAAATACTATTTGCTCCTTAAATCGTCCGAGTTTCCGAGTTACAACTTAAGAAACAACACCATGCACAGTTCAAAGAAAACTTCCAGCGAAAGCCGACTGATTCACAACACTAACCTATCAAATTGAGAATTGTTCTGAGGATATTTGAGATGTTTTGACTCCTGATTCGAAATCGCACATGCAGTAACTATTTTTACTCAGCCGTAAATATTTCTTTCCTCCATTTCTTAGAATACTATGCCGCCATTTACCAAAAGTTTGTCATCACAAAGTGTATTCGAAATAGCCATATCAGTGCGGGCCCTTCACACACAAACACACACACAAACACACACACACACACACACACACACACACACACACACACACACACACACACACACACACACACACACACACACACACACACACACACACACACACACACACACACACACACACACACACACACACACACACACACACACACACACACACACACACACGCACGCACACGCGCACACGCACACAAGAAAGATGCGTTTACAGGCGACATATTTATACGGAGGCGTCAAATGGCTCATTCAGCGAAAAAGCTCGCATGTATCATATGGAGCAGCGAAACGGCACCTGAATCCCCATTGACTTTGATGCCACGTCATGAGCGCGCCTGGACGGAGTTCCTATCGGCTGCGACGCTACGTCTTGAGCGCGTCTCGACGGAGCATAGCAGGCGAAAGGGCACATCTGCTGTCGCAATAGCTCGCAAGGTGGTGCTATAGAGGGGAGAGCCTCTCGTCGCGCAGGACTTCGGGGGCATGCGGCGTTGGTACCGCAAACTGCTGCTGCTTGGTGGCTCAGGTAGCACGTACCGCTATGGCACATGCGCAAAAGTCGAATGACCGCTCAGCGTTGCTCAATTGGACATTAATGCTTTCCCATTCACAACTCATCAGACGTGCTTAGGCGTCCTCGGAATTTTTGAAAGTAATTTCTTGTCCCTGCGTTTACTTGTTGCTGTTGTGGGCGCAAATATAACGTACGCGTGCATGAGCTTTGTTTTTGTGTTTGTGCGTGTGTGGGGGGTGGGGAGGAGGGTGAGCGATGACATCAACGCTAGTACGTCATGCTTACTTGTGCTTGTAAGATACGCCATCAACGCTAGTACGCAACACACAATTCCCAAAAGTTAGATCAAGTGACCTTCAATGCGGTGCTGAACTGTTTCCTGCAGGCTTGATGCACCCACCCCTGCCATCCTTGATGTTAACCCTTGTTGAAGTCAGAATCCGTCGAGCATTCACTGGCGCAGTGGCTTTAGTGGAAAGACAAATTGTGCGGCAAAACTCCGGGCAGTAGACGAAAGTGACTTGAATAATAAAATTTACGAACTTGCTTGAGCCCAATTTATTGCCTCCTGTATTGTTTGAGCCAAACTTTACGATTGCTGCCGCTTCTAAACAAAGTCTCCCGGGACTCCCCGTGTTTTGGATGCTTGGTGCGATTTAGAGATTGGTGCGAATAAAAGCAATGTCACGATGTTCTAGGCACAGTGAATGGTCTGGCATGTTACACACGCTTTTTCGCTTATGTCTCTCTGTTCCCCTTCGCACTTCAGCCGCTCTGCAATAACAACGTTACCCAGAGTTTGTTCCCTGTTGCGGGCCCGGGCTGCTAAGCGGCAGTGGAAATAGCAGCGCAAAGGTAGCTTTCCTGGCCTACAGAATCGCTGCGCGCCTTTACCAAGCCTAAGTATTCTATACAGAATGCATGTGCACGAAAAACAAGAACACACAAATTTTACTGCTAGTGCAAAACAATACCAGCAATAAGCAAGGAATTACGATACATTGGCATCATTTCCCGCACAATTTTCAAATACGAAAGTAGAAGTGGCCGACGCTGTCTATAGGGGTTTCTTTGAATACAAGTGGTAGCAATGTCTGTGCCGAGATTCGCCAATGTCTCGCAAAGCAGCGGACAGGCCAGTGCTGTTCGCGGTGACAACTCTGCATTTACTGCTTTCCTTGGGTTCCACTTAGCTATTGAGTTTTCGTTCACTTGCAGCTAGCTCTCGCTTCTGCTTTCCCACTACAACGCTACTCAGCAGGGCACGAGAAGAAAGGGAAGCGAATAAACGAATGCTGGTAAGCGCAGTTTCAGGACGGGGCAAGAGAAGACATCGACGCACGGGATAAACTGGGCTTCCAAGTATTCATTTATTAGCATGATCCAACCAGCCCAGCCACCAATCTTGTTAAAGGGGAAGCGAGGGACCTTATTTTTGATGGTCACATCAATACGAAGCTAACAGATAATGAAGCGAAGGACAGCATAGGGAAAGTTATTTTTTGTATTGAGCCTCATAAGTGATAACATAAAGAGAAATCAAGGTGGACGAAAAAACAATTTGCCTCCGGTAGAAGCTGAATCTACACTTTGAGTGCAGTGTTACTGAATCTACAGCGGCTCGCCATAAAACGGGTCAGGGAAGTCGTTGCACAGAAACGCAGCACATATATACATCTGTGACAACATATATACATCTGTGGCAAGGGATAAGATAAGAGTGCGGCGTTTCTAAATGCAGAGAGCGGCATATAATTTTTCTGAGAAATGCATTTGGCGAGAATGCTAAGCATTGCCGATGCGCAACAGTTGTTTTTTGCAGCACCTTGCAGACCGCACCACCATTCGTGGTGACATAGCCATGCTAAGCGATTTCTCAAGGCCGCCTACACGATCGAGCTATCGAAAAGTATTAACCTCTGCAAGTGTTTTCTTCTACAGATGGTGTCAGCTCAAGCATAGTCGCTGTAGGAAAATCTGGGGTGCTGGCTTTGGTGGACCAACCAGACATGTTCTATGGGACATCAGCAGTTCCCACTTCGTGGCCGGACATTTACGAGTACGCTTGTGTACTGAACCAGTGGGTGACTGACGAAGACAAGATGTTTATCCTACGCTGCTTTCTACATGGCACTGCAAGGAAGTGGTACAACATTTGGCAGTGACACTCTAGCGTTATCGAATATCTTCAGCACGTATACGACATCGCTCTGCCAACTCTTTTCTGACGATCCGTTTTAGCACTATCCTTAACCTTCTGTTGCACGTCACAGCCATTTTCTGCCAGTCAACGCAAGCAAAGTAAGAAGAATCGGACCAATCGCAGACGCCGGCCCCACCCTCTTCATCTGGTTATCTATTTCACTGCACTGGCTAGGGCCCATCGAAACACTCTCCAATTTAGCGGGCTCCTCACCTTTTGCCAGCCCAATAGACAAGAAAAACCGCTCAATGTAGAAATTGTTATTAGTTCTTAACGCAAAGAAAAGTGACACACTGCAAACGAGAAGAGCGTTTCATTGGGGTATTCACACCCGCCCCATGTTTGCGTCGACAGTTACGTAAATTTGACGGCAGGAGATTGGAATAGAAACGGATTGGAATAGTTTTATGTTACAGGGCCCTAGTTTTCTTTTCGACCAAGCTAAGCGTATTCGTGCGCTGATCTCGAAGATTGCCATTTTGAAAGTTTGGCCTACGCTCACTTCTGTTAAGGTGAATGACATTCTTGGCAATGTCAAACCAGTTTTCTTTCCAGCTATCTTTCTGTCTGTTTTCGTGGGCTGATCCGAAACATAGAGTGGAATAAAAATGTGCAATAATCGCGAAGGTAGTGCAGTCTAACAATGTGGAATTTACCTCTTTCACCCCGCCTCTTCAATAAAAAAAAAGTCCTTATGAATTTTCTCAATTTTGGTTCTCAAGAATGCTTTTCGTATACTTTGTTAGGCATCGCACATAAGTTCTGCCCGAAATTTTTAATATCGAATGTGAGTAGAGCAAGGTCGAATGAAGTCGATTCCCTTTGTCACATCTCCGCACAATGTAAGCATTTCACGTCAGTGTTGAGGAGGAAACGGTATCTTCGATTGAGGTTTAATTAGACAGACATTTTCCACCCAATTAGAAGGATTCTGAGCTTCTGTGTAAACGTATGGAACTCGGAAATAAATAATATTCTCACCGTTTACTGATTTAACCATCGTTTCCTTCATGTAGTTTCTCGATGCCCCAGAAATCGAATTTTATCAAAGCCAAGGACAGTCGCATTCCTCCAAAGTATTCGGCTGGTGTGCTTGAGAAACGCTTGTGTTTCAGCAGCCCATGTAATAAGTTCACTCCAGCTTACATACAGCACCCCTGAATTGTATGTATGGTGCTGTATACTGGTGCTGTATGGTGCTGTATGGTATGGTGCTGTATGGTGCTGGACGGGTGCTGTATAAACTAGCCAGACATTAAATCATTTTGTCAACAAATTCTAGACTTCTTGGCGCTACTGTAATGTCAGAAAAAGCACGCAAGATATTTCTTGAAGTCGTACCGACTGAGAAAGGCGACTAACCGTTTCTTTGAATCACTTTCCGCAAGCGAAAACCAAACTGCCTTATTAGCGCAATTAGAGCCAAAGGCCTTATCCAATAACTTTCGTTTTCCTTGCAATCTTCGGTTAGCGTCCTTACGAATAAGGTCTGCGCAGTTTGTGGGCTAAATTCTTCGGGCGCTTACATGTCTTTTACGCACACGATCTGTCAAGCATTCTACATTAATAAAACAAGCTGCACTTTTGTCGATATTTCGGGAATTTCTTCAGGATACTTATTTTGCCCGGTTCCAGTTTGGCGCTTCTGATTTTCCCGTAGTTTCAAAGTGGTCGTCACATCATTTGATGCTTATATGCTTTATTATTGTCCAATAGCTGCTGCGGAAAAAAACTACTCACGCAACAAGAAGCGACACAGCATCGCCATCTTACTCAGCGAAGTGGGCTTTGCGACGTGGCTATGCGTGCCCATTAAGTAACTCCTGCTGTGCGTCACTTTGTTTGGGAACGAGGACTAAGGACATTTTGGGAAAGTACTGGCCTAAGGTGGCGACGTGCTTCGGAGATTGACTCTGGCAACGGGCTAACGTTAAAAGTGGCTCTTGTTGCGAGGCATCGCATGGGAAACTTCCGTAGTGAGCCGTGCTCAGCCCGATATCTTTTTCCCTTATTGCTCTATAAAATAGGCCTCAGGCCATCATTTAAATATGTTTTTTTTCTCTCACATAAACGTAAAGGGGACACATAATGCGGACAGTGAACCGATATACTCCTTAGCATGAGTAAAATCAGAAGCTGGCTTCTCCACAATAGCATAGTCCTTGAGAAAAAGTGCAATATCTTCTGAAGGGGAAGGAAGTTTGCTTGTTGCTTGCGCAGACAGAAATCAGGAAAGAAAGAAAGAAAGGAAAGAGAGAAAGAAAAAGATAAAGGACGAAAGAAAGAGTGATAGAGACAAAGAAAGCAAACAACACGAAAGGAGTGCCACCGATGCTACTGCAGAGAGCAGCTTAATTCCATTTAGTATCATTACAAGCACGCCTTGCTTTTACCGTGTTACAAGCCTATCTTGCATTTTTTTCCGTGCCTCAGACGTGCGTGACTTCAGGCGCAATAGAACTGACGTAAGTTAATCTCGTTACTGAGACGCTACTCGTTTGTAGAGCTGCCCCTCATATTCTGCAAAAATGTTAAAGTAATTTATCCTCTTAGTCTGTAAAACATTCTACTAATCAACTGTATTTGTTTTATTCGCAGCACAGAGTGGCCAATCTCGGGCACACCGGTGGCGTGAATTCGCGTGAGGCAATGGCGGAGGGAAAGAAGTTTGAAATATGAAATGAACCGTGAAATGCATCTCTTTATTACAGTTATCCGTCCGTGTATTTTCCTTTTCTTAATTTATTCAAGGGCCATATCACGCGCTGCAATCAGACTATCTTCTTGCGAAGCCACAGGAAATGGTACTCCAGGGTATGCCACGATATATAAAAGCAACGTTGGTTTCCCGGGGGACAAAAATACTTCCTTCATTTCGTCCGTTCTTTAGGAATTGCTTGGTTTCAATTTCACCGTAAAGATTTTCCATTGTTCCGGTAATAGAGACGAATACTTTTTCTTTACTCCACCAGCGACAGACGTTTAGAAATATCAGGGTATCACTGGACTTGCGTGTTCTATACGTCCGACTTTACGACGGCCTGCTCATAAATGACACCTGAAAATAATTTACGCAGAAGTTATTCAATAATATATTCAACGTAAGCCCAGCCTATCTTGTTTTGTACCGTTAATGTGCTTAGCTTATATTGTTTTCTTTGCTTGTCCAGCTGAGGGCGGCGTCATTTCGTGCGGCTGCTGCACGGATGTACCTCCCTTTGAATTCCAGCTTAGGCTTGACAGCGAGACGTTCATTGCAAACATGTGTCTGGTTTTTTATTCTGTGTAGTAGAATTGCAAACCATGGAGCGCCGAAGACCAGGACTCAAGAAAAACACAAACGACAGGACCGGTGCCTGTGCTGTCGTTTGTGTTCTTCTTGAGTCCTGGTCTTCTGCGCCTTTCCTTTACTAATTCAAGCATGAACCGACTAGCCCAAGCAAGAGTTTTACTTAATGGAGCGCCGAATGCCTCCTTTCTACCGCTGACCGGGTACGATCCTGAAGGCGGTTAAATATCACAGCGTTTCAAAGCAATGCCACGAGTGAAAGATGAGGGAAACTGGCACGTTCTCACTTTTGCACAATGCTTATTCGAATCTAGGCTGGCCGGGATTTTAGAAATTCGACACGTCTGGTTAAGCAAAGTACTCATGTCGCAGGCATGCCGCAAGAGACAGATGTCTGAACTTGTTTTGCACGTCAAACTCCGAGAAGATAGACAAAGAAAGCATCGCTTTTCGAAAGTAATAGGCAGCGAGAACTCATTTGTAGCGCTTTTGACAAGTAAATGTAACTCAGTTTAGGTTAGTGACTATAGATGGACTCAGAGAAGCAGGTTCAACAGATGAAGAGAATTGAGAGGCAAACACGAAATTTAACGGGATAATATATATATATATATATATATATATATATATATATATATATATATATATATATATATATATATATATATATATATATATATATTCAGAGCCATTCCCCTCTATGAAGGTGGATGACAAGTGGAGCTGTATATGTGGTGATAAATATGTCGATAATAAATATGTTGACTAAATTGAAAGACACATACCCCACTAAATTTCGTTTTTTTCACGATTTATTTATTTTATTAAATTGCACACTAAATCCTAGTTTTTTTTCTCTCTCTTGTTTGCTTTTTTATTTATTATTTGGTCACCAAGGTTACTATCGTTTCATGATCGCTATGGTATACGGCCAGTGGCTCTGTGGTGACACTGGAAAGGTTCTTCGCCAATTTTAAGTCTCTACACGACCGATGACGCGTCGTGGGCACTCTGATGCTTGTGCAACGTTCTATGTCGAGTCCTTCCAAGAGAAGCGCCACGGACCACTTTCTGTCTAGCCGAGACAGGTCTATGTTGAAATCACCCACGATCGCGATGGGAGTAGAGTCGGTAGGGGTGATATAACAAAAGGTGCATACGCTTGGCGTTTGCGGCACGATCTTCGTCCCTATTACGTGCCGTCCGCCGTCGCCGCGCACATTCCCGCTGCTGTTCAACGACGGTGTTCTTCGTAGGCGTGCTGCTCTTCCGCAGTGCCCCCCCACACGCGTCCCACCCTTTTCATGGGTGGAAGGGAACCGAGATAAGGTTTGGCGGTTTGCGTATAGAGCCCATGACGTCAAACCACGATCCATATAAAACAATCTCTATTCCAGTTTCGCTTTTTTTGTTAGGATGTTTTTTTTTATCACAATATGTTTTGGCACTTCTCGCAATTAAACGCAGCTGGGGCATACCAGGCGATGCGCTTTTCCTTTATACTTTAGATCTTTTAGCTCTGGGGTGGACGCCATCTTTTTTTCCATACGCACACAAACCGCCCGAACCTACCGCATAACAGCTCCGCTGTAAAATTGCTATTTGTTTTTACTTCATCATTCTTACATTGCAAACGACATGCGAATTCTCAATTCTTTTTTCTTTGTATATGTACTGATTATTGAAGTAAAGGACACCGTGTTTTCTTTATCATGTTGTAAAGGTTAAAAAAAGTATGTGCGTCTTTACTAAATGTATCTTCTTCAAGCCAGTGGTGAGTTCGCTCAGGTAGCTTCATTTCCATCTTCAAGAAGGGGAGGCCATGCACAATAATGCAGACGGGCTCAACGCACTAGTGTGCTTTTGATGAAATAAACAGGTTTCTGTATGCTTTAACTTTCCGACGTTTTTAAGCAGGACAGAAAAAACAAGGGTACATTTAGAAATGGACAAACGCAAGGAAGTTGGCATATTTTTTTATTCATTCCAAGTGCTTAGAGATAAAAAGCTACGAAAGAGTGACCTGCCAAGCCGATTAAGCCGAGCTATACCGGCAACAGCTACAATCACAGGTGACTATTAGAGAAAGGAAAGTGCGAGACAATGGAATTTGAGGTTACCTTCAAGGTTCAAAAAGAAAAATGTACAGTATGGTGAAGCTGTAGGTTTTCCTTATCGTAACTTTACCCAATTGCGAAGACTCCCTTCGGGTAACAACGGGCGGTGACGATAGAAAGGTCACGAAAGAAATACCAATATCTAATTTTAGTTTTAAATAAAGTATTGGCGAAAGACAACCACTCAAGGAACAAAATTTTCGAAGGGCAGTCGACGGAATAGTCTGCTTTCACAATGAATTTCTCAAGTAAGAACACCACGTTTTGACCAACATTTCCATTGCTGAGGCATCGTCATGTTTAACGAGGCCATGACAAAACAATGACCGACACTGGTCAGTTCAAAAGTCTCGCTTACGTAAATAGAGTCTGTTAATTACGGTCGGACGATCTTATATTGCTAACGAAACGAACGTGCGTTCGGCGATGCTCCCTTCTTTTCTTTTTTTTTCTTTCTCCTGTCTTTCTTTATTTTATTTACACAATACTGCAGGCCTTGTGGCCCAAGCAGGACAGGCAAGGATAACTGGTTAATATGCATACAAAACGCTAGAACGCTACTATAACATCGACTAATAACTAATCCACATAGCGTTTTTTTGTGTTTAGTGCCTGAAATACAGCTGCACAATTTCAACGATGACCTATGTACTGCTAAGTAGTATTATCTACACCAGGGCTCTCACTCCATTTCGTCGAACTCCCCGCGTTCAACTGCTTCTGCCATGACGACTACGTAAGATGAAACTCCTTTGGCTGTACTTCAATAAGCTCGGCTTTATTTGCTACTACCGAATTTAAACTCAATCTAATCTGCTTCGGCGTCTCCCAGATAGCGCTGCTAATGGCAGTGGCGATTCGCCCAGTGTGCCACGTTCAGTCATTGAGGATCTACCTCGGCTCCAAACTGCCGTCGGGACATCGACCACCTACACCGCTTCTGTGCAGTGGGCCACAAGCTGCGAGGGCAGCTAAGGATCGATATTCCTTTTGATAAAATTTCGCCATTCCTACCGATCGCTTCTCTTTCTGTTTAACCGCAGGTACCTTTTTATAGATGTTCTATTATTTATGCAAAAGACATTCAGCACATAAAAGTCTAAAGAAATCGTTTATACGAAGCCGTAAAAATTAATAATAATATTTGGGGTTTTACGTGCCAAAACCACTTTCTGATTATGAGGCACGCCGTAGTGAAGGACTCCGGAAATTTTGACCACCTGGGGTTCTTTAACGTGCACCTAAATCTAAGCACACGGGTGTTTTCGCATTTCGCCCCCATCGAAATGCGGCCGCCGTGGCCGGGATTCGATCCCGCGACCTCGTGCTCAGGAGCCCAACACCATAGCCACTGAGCAACCACGGCGGGTGAAGCCGTAAAAATTTGCAACAGCGCTATTCCATGCAAAGTAAAGCAATATTTTTTCCTGCTAAGTATTTACAGTATTGCGCTCAAATATCTAGAAGCAAACAAGCCTGACATTTCCTACCGTTAATAAAATCTACGAGTCGAGACCTTCCTTACCGAAAACAGCAGCAACGTTGGCTTTGAACTTTTCATGGGCATCGAGACTGTCAAGAGCACGTAGTCATATTCGGTGAAGCTTTGTACCTGTTTCTATTAATGGCCGGCATCCCAGGCAAAAATCAGCCAAGTAATAATTTGCTACTGAAACGAACGTCATTTTCCTCTCATAGAACTTAGGAGGGCTCTTTCTAGGCCACGTTCTTCCTGCCTAGGTGGGAGATGAAATTAAGATCAGACGGAAGTTTCTGTAACAAAAGAATTACAGAATACTGCTGCGAGTTTAAGGTGCATCGTTACAACATATGCAAATCCATTTATATGGCAAAACAAAGTCCCGCATCGCAGCAAAGCTTTGACCCGCATGCAATTTTCGCCGGCGGATTACGCCCCTTTAGTTACGTAACTCCTGCCAAATCTTTTGCGTTAAGGAAGCGTTCCAAATATTGTTGAATCGTTCTGTACCGCAGCAACTATATAACCTAGCGGCCTGGATCTAGTTTGAACTCAAAGGTGGGCTGACTTACGCACGTATTTCTGCGAATGCAATTCGCAACTATGAATTACATCATTTCATGCACGAATTGCGCTGGTGTTGTATTTTACTTGCCATAGCGCATACACTGGCCAATGCTCAATGCGGGTAGTCGGCACTGCCACAGCTAAGGTTCACAAATAAACTCTCTCTACACGCATCCGAGTGCCGGCCACATATGATTTCAGGGAACAAGTTACTGGACCTTCGAGAAGTTGCCGAGGTGCGATGGTGGGCTTTTACATCTGGCTTTCAATCCACGAACTGTTGATGTACTGCGAGGCTTGAATTTGTGAATAGGCTGTAGATTTCAAAAATAAGCGTACTACTCTGTAATGACCATATGTCTCGCGTACTGTCCAAAGAATGTGAGAGAGTATGTGAGCCTCAAATATTCTTAAGAATTCGTCCGCCGTCCGCGTATAGAATCATCATCATCATCATCATCATCATCATCATCATCATCCTGGCTACGGTAACTGCAGGGCAAAGGCCTCTCCCATACTTCTCCAACTATCCCGGTCGTGTGCTAATTGTGGCAATGTTGTCCCTGCAACTTCTTAATTTTATCCGCCGGCCTACCTAACTTTCTGCCGCCCCCTGCTACGCTTCCCTTCTCTTGGAATCCAGTGCGTAACCCTTAATGACCATTGTTTACCTTCCATTCTCATTACATGTCCTGCCCATGCCCCCCCCCCCCATTTCTTTTTCTTGATTTCAACTAAGGTGTTATTGCCTCGCGTTTGTTCCCTCAGCAAATCTGCCCTTTTCTTATCCCTTAACGCTACACCCATCGTTATTCTTTCCATAGCTCGTTGCATCGTCCTCAATTTAAGTAGAGGACGACGCAACGTATAGACTGCGCGTGTACTAATGCTTATATGCCTTGTATAAACTCGAAAATAAAATTTTCCGACAAAAAAAATCTAATGGTTTGCAATTGTTTTCATCTAAGCAATTAACAAGTTTTTTTTAGATGAATGTTGTGGCTTTGGCCAAAGAGCGTTTATATTAAAAGTGCTTGTATCATAGTGCGAATTTCGCCTCACGCATATCACGCATGCTTATTGCGCATGGCGGTATAATGTCTTTCGTTCATTATGCTCTTGCGATCACTTATATATTTCTTCGAATCTTATAGTACGCACAGTCGAGTAGAAAAGTTTAGGGACCAGAACTGCCGCTAAAATTATTATTTTCTTCGCAATATCGGCACCAACGCTGAAATCAAGGAGCACTCACTACGTGCGCCTGTTCAACTAACGCTATGCATTAACACAATTTCACGTTGCACAGCAAAGCTAGAAGAAGTTATTATTATTATTATTGTTTTGCTGATTCCGTGGTCTCTAGACTTCTGAAGTTGACTGTACACGTTATTGTTTGTCTTCCTACAAATTAATTTCTGCGAAATGTCAGTTGCATGTAAAATATATCCGCTCCCATATTGGGACATAAGGTTTCCGCTCAGCCAAACAATATTTCACTAGTTTTATTTGTTTTTCTAAAGAGTACGCAAATGAGTGCAAAATGTCACAAACATTTGGCAAAGTCAGTATTGCGAAGCATTTTTCTCTCACACAATTGGTCAGTTTAACTTCATGTAATCTCAGACACGAACTAGAGCCACCACGCTGCTATCAGCAGCCTTTTAGCATTAGCACACTTGCAAAACTTTCATAATTTCTCATTTCTAAGCCCTGGAGAGGCACCTGGTTTAGGGGCGCTTCAGAACATGCCCTGGATCCTTCGTGAGAAAGCACTGCATCACTGCGAAAGAGTTCAACAGACTGAGTTAGGCAACACCATAAAACTAATCGTCAGGCAGATTGCCTCCGAAACGATCAAGAAATGCTGTCACCGGGCTAGTCACGCAAACTGGGACTGTAGCCAACAACGTGCTACTTGCACGCTTCTCGGTATTTACTTTCATATTTTTCGGCAATGCTTACCAGCTTCGGCCTCCGCCAGTCAGCTTATTTGGTTCAGAAATTAAACGGGCCTAAATTTATTTTCTAATTAATATAACTAAGGCAGAGGCGGAGGCTTACCGACCGAACTACCGAAGAAAACTCGTGGATCGATCGTAATAACGCTTTGCATTTAAAGACCCATAACCACAAGCGATACCAAAACGACCTTTGAAATGTCAGCCCATCGGTCACGAAGCCAGAGCCTGTGAATGCACTGTGCATTCCTCGCGATATGCAGAATGACATGGTAAGTCTGTCAGTGAGTCTCACTTTCGGCGCCCCAGCTGTCAGAAGCATCATGAAGCATCGTTAGCGCATTGTCTCGTCCTTCCCCGAAAAAAGACAAATGATACCAATAACATTCACTATAAGACAGCAAATGAAGCATATGCGAGTGTTGCCATCTCTGCCACTCTGTCACCGCATTTCAACTACAATCACTGAACTAGCTGCACTGCGGGCTGCTTTGATTTACATCATCGACCAGACAGTTTAACCTTGGGCGATCTTCACTGGCTAGAGTGGCCCTACATTCCCTGAAGTCACCGCGCATGCCTGAGCAACTCGTAATGGACATCAGATGCCTGTGCAATAAAGCCTGCGCACTACATCCCAGCCTTGTGCTGCAATAGTTACCCGCCCACTGTGGGATACAAGGCAGCGTCCAGGCTGACCATGCTTCCAAAGCTTGACACAGCAGTTCGAGAGAAATGGCCCAGATAGCTTTCTGGAGAAAAGGCACGGCGACACTGGTATCTGCGCACAGCAATTCCTCTGGACACATTCCGGCTACCGCTACGCACCCTAACACAAAATAGATCCATCATGCCACTTTCACATGCCGTAAGACCTCAATGGACAAGTCCAAGCATGCCTTCACCGCATAAGACTCAACGTGGCCTACA
Source organism: Dermacentor variabilis (assembly GCF_050947875.1). Lineage (NCBI taxonomy): Eukaryota > Metazoa > Arthropoda > Arachnida > Ixodida > Ixodidae > Dermacentor > Dermacentor variabilis. The sequence goes on along the minus strand of NC_134569.1, from coordinate 97,933,266 downwards.
CAAACTACTTCAGGTGTAATATTCAACTCACGAACTCACGAATGCGCGCTGAATGTAACGACCCTGAAGACCTGCAATATGTTCTGCGCGACTGCTGCCCCTGTGTTTATGTCTGCTGTCAAGTGTTCAGCTCTGTATATCTATATCATCACCCAGCACCTGGAGTAGTATGTCATGTCAGGCGAAAAGCCAGGCTAACACCCCCAGAATATCATTAAAGCTTGTTTCTCTCTCTTTCTCCACCCTTAAATCGTTCACTATCAGAACTAAAAGCTATAGGTCAGTGCTCCCGAAGAACGTCCGCGCTGAAGGCCTTACTAGGGTTGCTAAGCTTCCTGCGGTCTACGGGGCTTCACGACAGACTTTAGAACCCCCCCCCCCTACGCTCCGTAGTGTACGCGATTTGTTTGTGCTCCTCTCTCTTTCTCTCTCTCTATCTCGCCTTTCCACTTTCCTGTTCTTTTTATCCCCCTTAACCCTTCCTTCCGTGCAGGGCAGCCAACTGGAACTACCTCTGCTACCTGCCTTTCTATGCACCATTTCTCTTTCTCTCTCTCTCTCTCTCTCTCTCTGAGAAGAGTTCTGAACAAACGGCCATGCCTTGGCTCCGGCGTACCTCAAATTGAATAAATGTGACCAAAAATATAACCATATATTTCGCACGGCATGCACATTCTACACACTGGAGATTCAGCAGAAATATTGGTTACACAGCAGGTTAACCACAACAAGTTTTGGTGCACAAGCCTAACGGGAATGTTGATCAATTGAGGACTACTGGTGAATTCTGAGCATGTAGCCTACATATCACCTTAATGAGAGTGGTGGTCTTGTTGTCCCTATCCTTATTTGGGTTACTTGAAATATTTCATGGTACGGCACAACATAATCACAAAGCCCCTTTACAACTCTACCGCCACAATCAACAGGTCGAAGCAGTTAACATCATTTCGCATCCAACAACAAAAAGCAATGGTAGCTCAAACAAGAAGAAAAACATACTAATAATAATTTACCGCATAATACCATCCCAAGAAATCCTCTTTCTAGATATATATTTCCACGTCTTTTAAGGTACAAGATTTCTACAAGAAGCCGTATGTAAATTCACAGTTCAAAAACATCACTTTGAATGACGCAAACAAAGAAATCAAGCATTTGAACATGAAGCGTCAGTCGCTTCGTATATCATGTATGTCTCACATAGAAGGCTGATGTTCAAGTTAGAGACGGGTACGTAAGTTTTGGATTATGTTAAGTTTCGGATCAACGGCAATACAGAATTTTGAATTCTATATAACTTCTAAAAGATAGGATCCTGGTCCGTTATTCGAAGTAGTTTTTAGTTGTGCTTTCTCAACAGGTCGAGTCGACCTATTTGTTCATTTCGCAGTTGTTCCAGTGTCCGGCTGCACTGCATATATGTAAGCGAAGGAAATTGATTCCTGCAAATGACGTCGGAATGTGAAAAGAAGAACGAGAAAAACAATAGTGACAGAGCCTGAGAGGTGCCTTAAAGAAGAACATAGCCTGCCCGAGGCTTGAAAATTGCGTACAATATCTTCTTCTTTCATATTTTCCTTATATATGTCGACATCCTTCCTTTGCTCACGTTTCTGTCCCTATTATTTTAGGAGCCTGTTATTAAAACACAATTTAACTACGATGACTTTACATACAAACTTATTATGCCACTGTGAAAAACAAGTAAGAAAGGCACGGACAGTTAAGGAGACCACATAAGCGTTGGCGACTCTAGCATTGGCATTGTCTTCTCATTGTGCATGCCCATATCGCCTGCAGGAACTGTTGCCGTGGGCCACGCTGTAATACAGTCACCGCAACATCGCATATAGGGGGAGGGGAGGGGTGGGACAGAAAACGGTCGAAGCGCCGATGAGAACAGCAAGACGGCGCTTCGATGCCGCAACTTCACCGTAAGCCTAACTAACTAGACAAAGTCAACAATTCACACAATTCACACACACAAGGAATACCAGTATACTGACGCTTGTGGTGAGAGTCCTCTACAGTTTGGGGGGGGGGGGGACAGATGGAAAAGAACGATAGCAATTTTCACGTGAGGCAAGCGGTTGTAGTAGGAGAGGCGGTGACAAAAAGAAAAGTAAAAACAAAACGTACTACAAACAAACAAAACATCTCTGTATGTAGGATGGGTAGAAGGCAGCAAAAAGGGAGCGTAAATTTCGCTTATCTAAGGCGAAGAAGCTATAAGCGAAGGCAGTGATGCGCGTGGCGTTTTACGATCGAGGAAACCGTTCATTGGGGATCCATTACTCGCAGCGTCCCTGACACCTTTCGTTCAAGCAACTATTTGCTGTCTTATGGTTTTCCACTTCAAGTTTCGCTTGGCCTTCATGAAAAGGGATGACTCCTCTGGCGGACTTCGTTACGGTCAGTGGTTATTTGACCTTTGAACCGTCTGCACCTCTCGTTGAATGCGAAAAAAAAATGAGAAAGTGTTCTTACAGAGACTCATATCCCTGCTTTCAGCAGAACATAAAAACAAATCAATACACTGAGAGAGCGAATGGTTTTTATCGTAATGTTGTTTTCTCGTTGTATAAGCTTACTGTGTTACGCCTTTGTTATGGCATCTCTACTTTCAGTTGCACCTTCCCGAAAAAAAAATGAGAGGTGAGATCACAGCCGTTAAATCAGGACGGACCTCTGGCACGCGGCCATTTTCTATATATTCATAACACGCAGCGCAGCTTCCCCACATGGCACGCCGTCCGATAATGCTGCCAAGCTTCAGAGAATGCGGATTGATCCAAGCGGGAGCCAGTCACCAACATTGTCATCGAGGTCAGAATGTACGTTAGCGCAGACGTCATGAGCAGGTAGTAAAACGGCGACGAAAGAAAAAAGCAGCAGCCCCAGAAATGAAACGCACAAAGCGTATCAGCGCCTCACTTCACACAGGTCCTGTATTTGACAGGCTCATCGGAACGTCCCACTCTTGTTCTTCTCGATTTATCTTTGATGTTCCTGCGTATTTTTCATCGATCGTCCTCATATTGCCGAATGACGTCTTTTCAATGTCAAACGCGGAAATTAATTCCGTGCTGGTAGCATAGTGAGCAGTGTTATTGCCATCCATTCCATATGCATGCGTGAACAATTGGCATAGACATAAAGTAAGGGCTTCTGAGCAAGGTTTGCGTGTCGATGGCTCCTAGTACAGCAAAATTAATCAAACTATAGCTATCTTCAGAAGCAGTAACATAAGATGGCCGAGAGTCGTAACTCCTAGCAAGGCCTAGCGGCAGCTTGCATTTCAATACTAAAGGAAAGAAACATATGTATGAAAAATCTTACGTGTCCATGTGTCCGAGTGAAATGAAGCTGTGACAGTGACATATAGAAGTCAATTTCTTGCCATTTGCAAAGCGCGTTGAAAAACGGCTCTTTTTACTGCTACTGCGCTTATACAAGGGCGAAAACCAGATTTGGTGTGTCCACTTAGGATAATACATCAAATGGAATATTTTTCCATTACACTTGAATGTTAGCCCGCTCGTTAGCGTTTGTTACAATAGTCACTGAAATACATAATAAAGAGCCAAGCTTTATTGTCAAGCTTCCGTTTTATTTGTCTTGCCTTTCGGGGACCTATTTTTTTTTTTTTTCAGCTTACACTCTCTGGAATTTCCAGATGCTGTGCGCACCTCGTGCGTATTGTGAGTGAGCCTACAAAGCCCAAAACCGTTCTTCGTCAAATAACACTCGAAAAACTGATTCTCCTTTATCTCTGGCCGTAGATAGCGCACCATGCCAAAAAATAAAAAGCAACAAAGAAACGCCACTGGATTATAAACTTAATTATTATAGTAACGATATATATATATATATATATATATATATATATATATATATATATATATATATATATATATATATATATATATATATATATATATACTCAGGAAAGAGACGACGAACTTTTTGGGAGACTTCTTTTTCTTACTTAACGTTTTCGGCTGGTGGACCAGCCTTCGTCAGAGTACTCTGACGAAGGCTGGTCCACCAGCCGAAAACGTTAAGTAAGAAAAAGAAGTCTCCCAAAAAGTTCGTCGTCTCTTTCCTGCGTATCTTACGTCGGGTCCTGCGTGCTGAACTTTGAAGAAAACCCCTATATATATATATATATATATATATATATATATATATATATATATATATATATATATATATATATATATATATATATATATAAATGAGATGCGAAAGGCAGGGACGCTAACCGGAACACAGATATCCAGTCTGTTACCCTGCACTGGGTAGGGGGTGAGGGGAGACAGAAAGATAAAGAAAAATGCACAAACTATACCAGTAAAGATTTGCCTATTACTCGCTAAGTTAATATCTACCACTGAAAAATCGCTGCCGAGTATGAGAAATGCTACAGTGGTCCTCGCGGCAATTTTCTCGCTCTAAAGTCAGACATTTGAGGTATCAAATCCGGTGTAGCAAAAATAATGCGCTGATCTGTGTTGCGGTAAATGCATGGATGAAAGCAATGTAGCTCATGTACAAGTCTTATCGGCCTCGGTATGTCAGTGCCTATGGCGTTGCGCTGCTTAACACGAGGTGCAGATGCGATTTTCTATACCATGGGGGCCACACTCCTGTGAGGCGGAATGCGAAAACTCTCGTGTTCTTGCATTTACGCAAATTAACCTCAGGTGGTGGAAATCAGTCTGAAGTCGCAAGCTAAACCGTGGCGCCTTTCTCAAGACCTAATAATTTATTGAAATAACGATACAAAGAAACGATAAAGCCAACTAAGGTCAGCCAGACGTGTATCTGGTTGATCCACAGGTCCAGTTTATTTCTAAGTTCAGAGCTTTTTTTTTTTTTTTGTTCTACCACATTTTTTTCTTTTTTGCATTGGCAGTTGTAGTTAACTATGAAAAAGGTTTTCTACGTCTATGTAACCCAGCTAACAGAACATTTATTCCATAATGCATACACGTTGACTAACGTACATTTCGTCGCTGTCGATGTTGTTGGTTGTCGGCGCTCCGATCCTATGGTGTCGGTTACGAATGTTGTAACATATATATCTTTACTATTATTATTATTTGCTCGCGCGTAACTGTGGAACTGAATTGAAACAATATTCATAGCACCGGGGTTGGAAGAATATCTGTTTCTTGAGCTTAGCCATCAGCATTTAGAGCGTATGACAGCAACGGCAACAGGACCCCCGGAAATTTCAAAAGTTATTACGTGTAGGACAGCGTAATCATGCGAATGCCTCGAAAGTCATAAAGCTCCCCGCTTTTCTGCGAGAATCGGAAAACTGCATGTAGAAAAACGCCATGCTCGTCGCCGATACTGTTGCCGTTGTTATACATTCCACGAAGCTTTTTGGGAACACCCTGGCGCTTGCGAACGGAATGACACCCCGAGGGCGCAAGCCGAAATACGAGGTTACCTCGCAAACTCCACGCCGAGTGAAGCTATCTCATTTCTTCAATGAGCATAGCAAAGCCTTTCTCCCTCCCTCTCTCTCTCTCTCTCTCTCTCTCTCTCTCTCTCTCTCTCTCTCTCTCTCGCTCGCTCGCTCTCTCTTACGACGCCGTTCGCGAATTCTGTTGAGCACTAGCTGCGTAGTCGGCAGCACAATGGTTGCTGAAACCGCGTTAAAAGAACGAGAACGTCGTTAGTTCACCGTTTCGCGCGGCTCTTGGACTGATTCATTTTTTGCCTCGAGGTCTCGCGGAGCTTTCCGCTCCCGCGAAGGAGATTACAGTTCGGGCTTCCAGCACCTTTGCGCGATAAAACGGAAGTTCCTATCGTCGCATGCGCCGAATTTCCAGGAAAGCAAGAGGAGAAATGGTATTCTTGCTTAATCGCAAATAGGACAGTTTGCCCTCTCGAGGTGTACGCCGCGGGCGCTTCCGACTTCCCGGAAGTAGATGGAACTCGCTCACCCATTTCCGGGCTAGCCACCATTGTCCGAGCGTTCCCCGGAAGCGAGTTCATCAAGTAGTTTCGCTTTGTTGAGTTGAGTTATGTGTATACTTCGGCCGCCTATTTCTCTGCGTCTCTTGTACGGTGCGAGGTTACAGCTTTCCCGAATATCCGTAGACGGGCATTATTGAAGGCGCCGTTCAGCTTTTCTGCGTGCGATAATCATTCAGAGTAGGCGAAGAGCTTCCAGACTTAGCCAATTTGCTTAGATGTGTTCGGGCGCGTTCTTAGAAAGAATGCTGCGGCAACGAAGTAGCTTTTACTGCTCCAAAGACAGCACACAACAACGTGATGCAAGGTCTGAAGTTTAAAAGGCGTTTTTATGTGACGCCTCATTTCTTGTATTTTGGCATGGGCTACCGAATAGAGATTTCTGTTTTGTTTTTGTTTCATAAACTCCGTCGGGCATTTCGCATCCTAAAATATATATAGAGTTGCCACGTAAAAAAAAAACGCATATATTCAGACGTGCACTTATTTATCCTTTTTCTGGGGACTGCATTTCACCCGCTAACAAATTAACTTTATCGCTCAGTGCAAAACGCGCCTGCATAATTTGGAATTTACTCGAACCTTATCGCTGTTTGTATCTGTCGTGTACGTTGTGACTGAACCTGGTGTAATAAGATTGCATGCGCGACGCGAATAGTGTCCTATTTTCTGGAAGGTGAACAACTTTCGATATTACAGAGGTCGCGTTGTAGCGACGGTGAAGAACACTGTTACTAAATGGTGAGTGACGACACTACCTCTTTGTTGGGGGAATTTGCGTCTAGAAAAAAAAAGTGACGCTCAGAGCATAACGATAGCGGAAAACACAGTGGACCATTGTCGGAAACTGATCTGTGGGTCAAGCGCGTCAACTTGTGTACCTGACTTGGCAAAGGTTCCAGTGCAATCGCTGGTGCTCGCACACTTTCCATTAGATGCGACACCATTCGCGTCGCGCATACAGTGTGATTACGCAAGGTTCAGTGAGAACGTACACGGCAGATTTAAACAACGATGACGTTCAAGTAGGTTCCAAATCATGCCGGCGCATCTTGCGCTGAGCGGTAACGTTAAGCTTTACTCGGTTAAATGCAGTCCCCTGAGAAAAAAAAAAACCTTAAGGAAGAGCACGTGTCAACATGGTGCAGTACGCTGCAAAGTCATTTGCAAGCTTACTATTGAACGGCCGTTATCGCCATGTTACAAAATAATGCTTGATTTCGCGAATGGGACGAGATCGAATAGAGAATTTAGCAGTTGAGAACTTGTGTTGTGTTGCGAGTGAGAGACATGCAAAAGAGAGAGAGAGAGAAAGAAGGACCAAAGACAGCGGGGGTACCGATAACCACGGTACCCCGCAGTTAGCTACCTCTACTTGACGAGAGTGTGTTGCGGAAAGATATTAAGAAAGAAAAAGTCAGCGCACCCACACCTGCAGGGAAACGTTTCATGTCATCTTCCCGGGAGGTCGTGGAGTGCAGTTTACATTAGGTCGCGCAGTGGCCCTTTAGTGGCTTTCTGCATGCGTGTGCATCCTGAGCAGAGTTGCAAGACTGAGGCCGCGAATTTCTTTGTTGGCTGAAAGATATGCAGTTGCGCAGAAGGTTCTGTATATACAGTATTTTACAGTACAGATTCGACAATGTGTTGGTATACTGATACAAGCATTCATGTGAACGTGTAGGCTGTTTGTTACACTTGAACAGGAACAAAAAAAACTGATTAAGGTGTGAAGCGGCAAGTCGAGTGCACACTTTGAAGAACAAGTAACCACGTCTAATTTTACGAGCCATTAAATACCAACGCTGATATTGTTAGCTGTTCCGGATCTATATTTGGCGAAGAGCAAATACATACTTACTGCGTTTCTGAAGTACTCACTATAGATGCAAATAACACCTGGCACGCTACGCTGCTACAGCAAACCCACCACCGCGGCAGCATAGCTGATGCACGGCCTATATTTGTTTTGCTTTTTGTTCCGGCTTCATTAAAATAACTCCCAGTGAGCTTAAAGAACTTCCTTGACCGAGAAACCAGGCCGCTTCTGCGTGTAGTGAAGCGGAATATCAAGCCATGCGTGCAGGAAACGCGCACGATCGAAATGCAAGCGTAAATTCCCACTAAATGCAAGCACCATCACTCGAATGTGTCTGTACAGCGCAGGCCAGAGAACTGTCTCTGGGGACCCCTTATTTTCTAGGCAGTAGAACAGTCTTTTTTTTTTTTTGCTGCACACGTTGGGAGTTGATTTTGCACATATATCAGCGCCGGCAACGGCTTCTTGCTTGCCGTACACTACACACATACAGAAAGGGAGAGATAGAAAGTCATATCTTGAATTCCAAGTAAATGCAGAGCTGATAAATGTCAACCGGCGCACAAGTGTCGCGCAACAAATTTGAAAGCATCCGCGCATATTCCACGAAGTATGCGCGGGTGTCGCAAACACGTCGGAAATTGTAGCACACTTCTCGCAAAGTTGCGAAAGGCAAATGTTATGGCCTGAAAGTTTGAGGACGCTCTGGAATATGCAAAGCCGCTTAGATGGCACACGTTGTGTCAAAATTTCCTTCCTGAAAATGGCAAAATTCTGAGCAGCACCTTGCCATAAGTCATTTCATATCTTCCTAAGTCGTGGAAGCTGTAGCAGGGACGAGTCACCCCACATCACCGAGCGTGTTACCTCTTGACCTTCTGCGTCACATCACTGCCGTATACATATATCGCTTCGTATCGTCATTAAACGTTGTTGCTCACCCGGCTGTCGGGTCTCTTGCAAAAGCAACTTACTGGGCCTCATAAGCATTGCTCTTTGCTCAGTGGTTGTAACTAAGTACGGGAGCACTAGACTGTAAGAAGCTCTGACGTCGTGATCCCCATAATCGACAGCGTTCTGCGCTAAATTTACAGTGTAGACTTAATATCGAAGACGCTGTGCCTTTGCTCTTGCGAGATTTGCAGTGATGGTGAGAGTTTAAGCTGAATACTTAAGCTACACCGAGACCGACCATGCGCATTGCATTTAATATCACTTGCTTTTCAAAAGTGGCCAATAAATCGACTCCGTGCGCAAGGATATGCCTACACTTAGGTGAGCTGTCACAATTTGCATTCATGACGCTGTCATTGTTTCGACTCAGAAAATGTTACATTTAGCAACGCGAGACCACGCGGACCCATTTTCTTTTTCTTTCGCGGTTCATTGTGCGTTCAAGATATTATGAAGATAAATAAAAGCCTTTACGCACTTTACTCGCTTTCTTATTTTCAGTAACCAAATCATCCCCAAATTGTTCTTCATTGACTGAATAATCCGCCTATTTCATTTTTCGTTTCTATCATACACCGATGGAAACGTTTTAGAAGGGTGCCGGGTCTTTCGCCGTTTGATTTGTGTACCTCCGCCTACTGTGAACGCACGACGGCTGTGCGTTTCGTATGTCACGAATAATTAATTATGGCTTCTCTGAGGCAGCATGTCGTATAGGAAGCCATGTAGCACTCACCGACTTACTGGGTGAACTGGCCTGAGTGCGCTGTTGCGCTAACAATGTGGCCGATAAAGGCGCGCTGAGACGTGGCTGCCTTTAGTGCGTTGTCGTGGATTCTTAACGCGACAGCGTTAAGGGCCCCGTGTCACAGAAATTCCAGCGTCCCGCATCCGGCGTCGACCGTCGTTTCGGAAAAAATCATTTCCCACCACGCATACCTAATAACGCAGGTCCACCATGTAGCGAAATGAAGTTGCTGAACTAATTGAATTACATACTTACATACAACCTACAAACATGATAGCGTCAAATTGCATGTAATGTGAATATACGACAAAAGATAATTCTGTTACGCGGAAACACAAAACACAAACCCATTTGCCAGCCTTTCTACTGTTCATAGAGCGGCCATGACTTCCGAGGCCAGCACGCGCAAATCTCAAAGGCCATAAAGCTGCGCGCCCGGTTACTTGCAACACCTCGAGATGGCGCTCGCATCCGCTGCCCACGCGAGAGGCCGCGTTTCTACCGGAAAGCTGGGCTTCGTGCAGAGCGTTCGCCGCCAGCGTTTCCCGGTTATATGAATTAGAATTGTGCTATCTGGCAATCTTTAAAAATGTGGGAAGTGTTCGCTGAAACACCGGCATATATATATATATATATATATATATATATATATATATATATATATATATATATATATACAGGGTCTTCCAACTATCACGCACCAAGATGTAAAGATATGCAAATGCCACGTAGCTTGACAGAAACAAGTTAATGTTGTTCGCCGTCGCTTGGAGATAGATTATTTTTTTTGCATTCCGCCTATTTACATAATTGATCCTAATATTATAATAACCTTCTGAAATATTAAAAAAACATGGAAAGTATCAATGAGAATTTGTAGAGCAACATGAGAAACTCCTGATAGAGCTTTATGCTGCTCAATGCGCTCTACATAAAAGTGTTTTTTCTAGCGTGAAAGAATCGCGCTAATGCGCGCAAAACTGTCGCGCGACTGGCCGCTCGAGCCACTTGTAAGCACGAAGTAAGCCGGAAACATGATTCCAGCTTACTTCGATGTGTGCGTCAGGCACTAAGACACAATATGTGCAGGCCCTGAAAATCCTTAATGGCCGGTATACCCGTGGCATTGCGGGTGATGAGCGCTAGCTGGTGTCAATTGCGCTTTTTATGCGTAAGCATTTTTTGGCGAGTGCCCCAGCCCCGTCATGCGAAAAGTTTAATGCTTTGTATCAGCACAAAAATGCGTAATTTTCAGACTTATGTCATTTAATCGTTATAATACCGCAAATGTATATGACTGGTAGCTTTATAAGGGATAAGGAACAATTTAGACTCCAAAAAATAAATAAAAAGAGAATAGCCATACAGATACATGGTCTCCTTTGAAAACGCATGGGGAAGATTATAGTAAGGTTGGGCCAACTGAAATTCGGGGTAGGACAACCTAAGTATGAGGGTGGGCCAATTTGAAATTTGGGGGTTTGCCAACTGAAATTTGGGGATGAGGCAACTTAAATTTGGCGGTGGGGCAACTTAAATTTCGGTGAGCCAGCTTAAATTTGGTGTTTTTTGGCCAATCTAAATTTGAGGTTGGTCAGGTTGAAATTTGGACGTTGGTCAACTGAAATTTGGTGGTGGGCCAACTTGGTATTATGGGATGGCCAACTTAAATTTGGAGATAAGCCACCGTGAAGTTTGGATTTGGTCCAACCTAAATTTGCGCGTTGGCGAATTTGAAAGTTGTAGGTGAGTCAGTGAAATTTGAGGGCATGCGTTCGTATACTTAAACAACTCCAGTGGAGCTTCTGCATTATTCTTCGGTTCTTGAATTTGCTTTGAACTTGGGCTGCCACGCACGCATGACTGTGGTGAAAATTATTATTTGGTCTTCTCACAGATACAGGCAATGTGCAGGGGGTGTTCACATAATCGCGCACGCTTGCTCGCACTGAAATTGCGCAACCGTCCCATTCAGTTTAGAGACCCCAGCGCAAAAGCTAGTTTCGCATCGAGAAGACAAACACACGGATCGACGATGGACTCGCGACGAATTTATTATAAGAAAGCACGCTGAACATAATACCTACGTTGCACATGCGCGCACAGACAGGAAAAAAAAGGGCCAAACACAGAGGGATGTGCGACAAGCAATACTAGATCAGATGCACAAAGTAAAGCGTCGTATTAACATGTGGCAGAAACAAATATCGGGAGTATAGAACTCGCCTCAAAGCTCCTTTTACCTCAGTATGGCCCATTCATACGGTTTGAAGAAAAACCTTCCTCTTCATAAACGTTACCTTCAGCATTCTCGATGCCGTTAGCACCATGCGTCAAAAATTTCTACACCACTGGGGCGGTCAACTGGCCCGAAATCATGCGCATCCATCGAATACTGCGGCCCCTCCGCGGGAGCCAAAGAGAAAGAGCGTGCCGTGCGCAGTGGGCGTAGCTGGCGAGCGAGGAGAGTCGAGGAGGAAAGCACCGCGGAGAGGAGGGTGACGCCACATTTAAATTATCAAGGGGCTTTAGCTTCTAGCGGCTTCTATCACCCTTTATTGATCTCCGAGATTAATCGCCCAGATTGACGCCCCATAATCCTTGAGTCGCCAGGTTCTCAACAGCTACCCTATTTGCTCCCGCCGAGCTTGCGCACAGGCTGACGCTTAGCTGAGGCATTGCGTACTGGTATTCAGCGGAGCGTCAATTACTCTTCCTTAATTTACAAAAAACCTCAATTACATAATAATATAGACGGTGAGACAAGTCCAAGAACAACTTAGAGTCAACTTAACTTTCCGGTACCCCACAAACAAAATAAACGAACAATGGTGCTGGCCATGTTTATGAACTCTCCAAAAAAAGCTGAGCTATCCGCCGGCGTTGCTTAGTGACCTTGGCGCTACGCTGCTGAACACAAGGGCGCGAGATCGACGCTCGGTCGCGGCGGCCGCATTTCAATGGGGGCGAATTCCAAGAACGCCACTGTGCCATGCATGGAGTTCCCGTTAAAAAGTTCGAGGTGGTAAAAATTAATCCGGAACACCACTTCCATCCCTTCCCCTATGGCGTGTCTCATAATCAGGTCGTGCTTTTGGCTCGTAAACCCCCCTGAATTTACCTTAATAGAACTGAGTTATGTCAATCTTGCCGAGAGAATGGCCCGAGGAAGGCGCAAGCATCAATAATTTGAAGTGCATCTTTTCCGAAAGACCCCATTCACGGTGATCCCTTGGGCGCCGCCATATTTGATCACGTGGTGACGCGTCCATTGCTTGCCTCGGCTACTTCCCTGTTCACGATGGATGTGCATGACGCTGTTTCGGCACAGCAGACCTGCGTTTCGACGGATATCATAGACCGGTGGACGACACGAAGCTTTGGCCTCAGTTTGAGAGGACGCTTAAGCATTTTTGGGAGCTTATTATGCCTTATCCAAATGGCGCCAGCCGCGTATGCGGCGCATGTACTAGAAGCGGGGCTAGACATATCTTTCAAGCTGTCCAAATGTTCATGTAATAAAATAAATAAGTATCAGTGTGTTTTTCTATTGGTTCTTTATTTGGCGAACAATTTGAAGAAGGAGCTTGCCATTTTTCTGACTTAAGTTCCTCGGTGCGGTCACTGTGTGTTTGTTTGTTTTTTGCCTAATCGCTGAACGGGTGTGCTTACTTGCGGTATATCTATTCTTGCTGCGCGCAAAGCTTCGAACCTAGATGTTTAGTGCTTTGTAATAGCTAGTAGCACTGACGTATTATCGCTAGTCGCTCACTTACTCTGTGGAACGTTGCGAAATGTTCAGCGTCGAACATTTTCGACATTCGGTGTGGTCGTGTCCCCAGTGCTTCGGCCTATTGTTTCAAGAGACCGCCTTTTCAGTTCGGAAGTTTCATGTCAGGAAGCGGCGCTGTTGTGTAACGAACGGTACACACTCTTGCCGAGATTATGGAGTGGAAGTCCTCTCTTTGGTGCTTAGCGATGCAACGCTGTAGGATGAGTTAACTTTTTTTATCCTCGGGGAAGGCTGTGGAAACACAGGCAGTCTAGTCCTGACGTAGCAGCGGTCCATGAACTTCGCCTCACTGTCCCATTTCATTCCTCAATATGCCAGTGAATATTTTTGCAGCCTGCGACTGCACGCGTCTTCCCTCTAACGTTCCACGTTGTGCAACATGAATGGAGCACAATGCATCAGCGAATACTCAGTTGCCTTTCCGATAGGTAATCGCGAAACAGCAAGGCAGAAGCGGTAATAGTTTTGTATTTGTGTGTTTTCGCAGAGGCAACGTGTGGCGCGCCGCCGAATGCGCCATCTCGTTCCTGTAGAGCAAATTGCTCAGTTTTTTTTTTTCATAATCTAAACATTGGGCTTTCTCCTGTCTCTTTAGTGCGATTAGATGAATGCTTATCCTAAGTACTCATATCACGGTCTCGTCCTCAGTGGCTATTTACTTAAATTATAAGCATTGCGTATAGAAATTTATACTGTATCTTACCAATTCATTGAATTTAAAGAATAATAAACTGAAACTGAAAATGAAATAAACACTTCCTGGAAAATTAACCGCTACGTTTGTGTCGGTTTTTTGGACCTGGCGTTGTTGTGCGGGGCTCTGCGCTAATGGAAGGCCAACACTTGCAAACTTACATGCTCTTTCCTCCCAATGGCTATTCGCGAATGTTCGCTAAACGATCTGCGCTAAATTACAGTGCAGACTTAAAATCGAAGACGCTGTGCCTTTGCGCTTGCGAGATTTGCAGTGATGGTGAGAGTTTAAGCTGAATACTTAAGCTACACCGAGACCGACCATGCGCATTGCATTTAATATCACTTGCTTTTCAAAAGTGGCCAATAAATCGACTCCGTGCGCTAGAATATGCCTACACTTAGATGAGCTCTCACAATTTGCATTCATGACGCTGTCATTGTTTTGACTCAGAAAATTTTACATTTAGCAACGCGAGACCACACGGGCCCATTTTCTTTTTCTTTCGCGGTTCATTGTGCGTTCAACATATTATGAAGATAAATAAAAGCCTTTACTCACTTTACTCGCTTTCTCATTTTCAGTAACCTAATCATCCCCAAATTGTTCTTCGTTGACTGAATAATCCGCGTATTTCATTTTTCGTTTCTATCGTACGCCGATGGAAACATTTTAGAAGGGTGCCGGGTCTTTAGCCGTTTGATTTGTGTACCTCCGCCTACTGTGAACGCACGACGGCTGTGCGTTTCGTATGTCGCGAATAATTATTAATGGCTTCTCTGAGGCAGCATGTCGTATAGGAAGCCATGTAGCACTCACCGACTTTCTGGGTGAACTGGCCTGAGTGCGCTGTTGCGCTAACAATGTGGCCGATAAAGGCGCGCTGAGACGTGGCTCCCTTTAGTGCGTTGTCGTGGATTCTTAACGCGACAGCGTTAAGGGCGCCGTGTCGCAGAAAATCCAGCGTCCCGCATCCGGCGTCGACTGTCGTTTCGGAAAAAATCATTTCCCACCACGCACACCTAATAACGCAGGTCCACCATGTAGCGAAATGAAGTCGTTTAACTAATTGAATTTCTCAAGGGAGACTACCTCAGAAAAATTGTAGAGTACAACTTACATACAACCTACAAACATGATAGCGTCGAATCGCATGTAATGTGATTATACGACAAAAGATAATGCTGTTACGCGGAAACTCAAAACACAAACCCATTTGCCAGCTATTCTACTGTTCATAGAGCGGCCATGACTTCCGAGGCCAGAACGCGCAAATCTCAAAGGCCACAAAGCGGCGCGCCCGGTTACTTGCAACACCTCGAGATGGCGCTCACCTCCGCTGCATTGCGGCCCACGCGAGAGGCCGCGTTTCTATAGGGAAGCTCGGCTTCGTGCATAGCGTTCGCCGCCGGTTTTACCTAGTTACATGAACTAGAATTGTGTTATCTGCCACTGGCAACTTTTAAAAAATGTGGGAAGTGTTCGCTGAAACACCCGGCATATATATACAGGGGTTCCAACTATCATGCACCAAGATGTGAAAATATGCAAATGCCACGTAGCTGGACAGAACTAAGTTAATGATGTTCGCCGTCGCTTGGCGATCAATTATTTTTCTGCATTCCACCTAATTACATAATTAATCCTAATATTATAATAAACTTCGGAAAGATTTAAAAAAACATGAAAAGTGTCGATGAGAATCTGTAGAGCAACATGAGAAACTCCTAAATAGAGCTTTATGCTGCTCAATGCGCGCTACGTAAAAGTGTTTTTTCTAGCGTGAAAGAATCGCGCTAATGCGCGCAATATTGTCGCGGAACTGGCTGCTCGAGCCACTTGTAAGCACGAAGTAAGCCGGAAACATAATTCCAGCTAACTTCGATGTGTGCGTCAGACACTAAGACACAATGAATGCAGGCCCTGAAAAACCTTAATGGCCAGTATACCCGTGGCATTGCGGGTGATGAGCGCTAGCAAGTGTAAATTGCGCTTTTTATGCGTAAGCATTCTTTGGCGAGTTTCCCAGCCCCGTCACGTGAAAAGTTTAATGCTTTGTATCTGCACGAAGATGCGTAATTTTCAGACTTATGTCATTTAATCGTTATAATACCGCAAATGTAGATGACTGGTAGCTTTATAAGGGAAAAGGAACAATTTATACTCCGAAAAATAAATAAAAAGAGAATAGGCATACAGATACATGGGCTCCTTTGAAAACGCATGGGGAAGATTATAGTAAGGGTGGGCCAACTGAAATTTGGGGGTTGGCCAACTCAAAATTGGGGTTAGGACAACCTAAATATGGGGGTGGGCCAATTTGAAATTCGGGGATTTGTCAGCTGAAATTTGGGGATGAGGCAACTTAAATTTCGGTGAGCCAGCTTAAATTTGGTGTTTTTTGGCCAATCTAAATTTGGGGGCTGGCCAGGTTGAAATTTGGACGTTGGCCAACTGAAATTTGGCGGTGGGCCAACTTAGAATTATGGGATGGGCCAACTTAAATTTGGAGATAAGCCACCGTGAAGTTTGGATTTGGTCCAACCTAAATTTGCGCGTGGGTGAATTTGAAAGTTGGAGGTGAGTCAGTGAAATTTGAGGGCATGCGTTCGTATACTTAAACAACTCCAGTGGAGCTTCTGCATTATTCTTCGGTTCTTGAATTTGCTTTGAACTTGGGCTGCCACGCACGCATGACTGTGGTGAAAATTATTATTTGGTCTTCTCACGGATACAGGCAATGTGCAGGGGGTGTTCACATAATCGCGCACGCTTGCTCGCACTGAAATTGCGCAACCGTCCCATTCAGTTTAGAGACCCCAGCGCAAAAGCTAGTTTCGCATTGAGAAGACAAACACACGGATCGACGATGGACTCGCGACGAATTCATTATGAGAAAGCACGCTGAACATAATACCTACGTTGCACATGCGCGCGCAGACAGGAAAAAGAAGGCCAAACACAGGGGGATGTGCCACAAGCATTACTAGATCTGATCCACAAAGTAAAGCATCGTATTAACATGTGGCAGAAACAAATGTCGGGAGTATAGAACTCGCCTCAAAGCTCCTTTTACCTCAGTATGGCCCATTCATACGGCTTGAAGAAAAACCTTCCTCTTCATAAACGTTACCTTCAGCATTCTCGATGCCGTTAGCACCATGCGTCAAAAATTTCTACACCACTGGGGCGGTCAACTGGCCCGAAATCATGCGCATCCATCGAATACTGCGGCCCCTCCGCGGGAGCCAAAGAGAAAGAGCGTGCCGTGCGCAGTGGGCGTAGCTGGCGAGCGAGGAGAGTCGAGGAGGAAAGCACCGCGGAGAGGAGGGTGACGCCACATTTAAATTATCAAGGGGCTTTAGCTTCTAGCGGCTTCTATCACCCTTTATTGATCTCCGAGATTAATCGCCCAGATTGACGCCCCATAATCCTTGAGTCGCCAGGTTCTCAACAGCTACCCTATTTGCTCCCGCCGAGCTTGCGCACAGGCTGACGCTTAGCTGAGGCATTGCGTACTGGTATTCAGCGGAGCGTCAATTACTCTTCCTTAATTTACAAAAAACCTCAATTACATAATAATATAGACGGTGAGACAAGTCCAAGAATAACTTAGAGTCAACTTAACTTTCCGGTACCCCACAAACAAAATAAACGAACAATGGTGCTGGCCATGTTTATGAACTCTCCAAAAAAAGCTAAGCTATCCGCGGGGTTGCTTAGCGACTTGGGCGCTACGCTGCTGAACACGAGGGCGCGAGATCGGCACTCGGTCGCGGCGGCCGCATTTCAATGGGGGCAAATTGCAAGAACGCCAGTGTGCCATGCATGGAGTTCCCGTTAAAAAGCTCGAGGTGGTAAAAATTAATCCGGAACACCACTTCCATCCCTTCCCCTATGGCGTGTCTCATAATCAGGTCGTGTTCTTTGCACGTAAACCCCCCAGAATTTAACTTAATAGAACTGAGTTATGTCAATCTTGCCGAGAGATTGGTCCGAGCAAGGCGCAAGCATCAATAATTTGAATTGCATCTTTTCCGAAAGACCCCATTCACGGTGATCCCATGGGCGCCGCCATATTTGATCACTTGTTGACGCGTCCATTGCTTGCCTCCACTACTTCCCTGTTCCCGATGGATGTGCATGACGCTGTTTCGGCACAGCAGACTTGCGTTTCGACGGATATCATAGACCAGTGGACGACACGAAGCTTTGGCCTCAGTTTGAGAGGACGCTTAAGCATTTTTGGGAGCTTATTATGCCTTATCCAAATGGCGCCAGCCACGTATGCGGCGCATGTACTAGAAACGGGGCTAGAAATATCTTTCAAGCTGTCCAAATGTTCATGTAATAAAATAAATAAGTATCAGTGTGTTTTTCTATTGGCTCTTTATTTGGCGAACACATTGAAGAAGGAGCTTGCCATTTTTCTGACTTAAGTTCCTCGGTGCGGTCACTGTGTGTTTGTTTATTTTTTGCCTAATCGCTCAACGGGTGTGCTTAGTTGCGGTATATCTATTCTTGCTGCGCGCAAAGCTTCAAACCTAGATGTTTAGTACTTTGTAATGGCTAGTAGCAGTGACGTATTATCGCTACTCGCTCACTTACTCTGTGAAACGTTGCGAAATGTTTAGCGTCGAACATTTTCGACATTCGGTGTGGTCGTGTCCCCCGTGCTTCGGCCCATTGTTTCAAGAGACCGCCTTTTCAGTTAGGAAGTTTCATGTCAGGAAGCGGCGCTATTGTGTAAGGAACGGTACACACTCTTGCCGAGATTCTGGAGTGGAAGTCCTCTCTTTGGTGCTTAGCGATGCAACGCTGTAGGATGAGTTAACGTTTTTTATCCTCGGGGAAGGCTGTGGCAACACAGGCAGTCTAGTTCTTACGTAGCAGCGGTCCATGAACTTCACCTCACTGTCCCATTTCATTCCTTAATATGCCAGTCAATATTTTTGCAGCCTGCTACTGCACGCGTCTTTCCTCTAACGTTCCACGTTGTGCAACATGAATGGAGCACAATGCATCAGCGAATACTCAGTTGCCTTTCATATAGGTAATCGCGAAACAGCAAGGCAGAAGCGGTAATAGTTTTGTATTTGTGTGTTTTCGCAGAGGCAACGTGTGACGCGCCGCCGAATGCGCCATCTCGTTCCTGTAGGGCAAATTGCTCAGTTTTTTTTTTTTAGAATCTAAACATTGGGCTTTCTCCTGTCTCTTTAGTGCGATTAGATCAATGCTTATCCTAAGTACTCTTATCACGGTTTCGTCCTCAATGGCTATTTACTTAAATTACATGCATTGCGTATAGAAATTTATACTGTATCTTACCAATTCATTGTATTTAAAGAATAATAAATTGAAACTGAAACGGAAATAAACACTTCCTGGAAAATTAACCGCTACGTTCGTGTCGCTTTTTTGGACCTGGCGTTGTTGTGCGGGGCTCTGCGCTTATGGAAGGCCAACACTTGCAAACTTGCACGCTCTTTCTTCCCAATCGCCATTTCCGAATGTTCGCTTTCGTTCTCTCCGGCTTCACCAGTTCTCTCATATGAGGGCGGTTTCTACATGATCGTTGCTCCTGTTGGATGGCGTTGTTCGTCTTTCGATTCTGCACAAAATCTCGCTTATTCTCTCACTCTCTGTTTCTCTCTCTCTCTCTTTCTTTTCTTCTTTAAGAGCGTTAATTGTTTATGAAAATGCCGATGAACGCTATAACAATATTCCACGATCTATTTGTCAGGCTATACGGAATGGGAGATACTTTATATTTCTGCGCGTACTTCTTTTCATTGCATGTGACCTCCCTGCGTATGGTGCCGAACTGCAAATATCTCAGGTTTTGCTTCACCTATCACCCTACCTCATGCATACAGAGCTTTCACGTTGCGGGGAAGCCGGTGACACGCTGGACTCGTTCCCAACATTTCCAAACCATAATATAACAATCAATCAAGCAAATAAGCAAAGTCCCATCTCGCGTGTGTAGGTGACAATCAAACAACCATTCAAGGCAGACGAGATGACGTATCGAGTTCAAGCTATCCGAGAACCAAGCAGACAAGGTGTAGATAACGAGGACAGATTCGAGGACCAGATTTATAAGAAAAAAATGGAAGAAGAAAAAAACTATTCTTTGGTATAGCAGGCGGCCGACCGTTGCATACAGGGGAAAACCATTCTCAAAGTTTCCAAAATGCTTCATACAACTTTCACACAAGTGGTTCTTGAGTGATCGCCCTGAAAGCTCCAGCATCAGTTAAAAGTTGCGCTTGGAAATATTTGCTGTTGTTCACGGTTTCACTCCCGACTGAGGCAAGATCTTAATGTGGGCCCAGACTAAGCGTTAGTCTTAAAAGCGGCTGATATGTGATCATTGTGTGTGTACACAGATGATCTGAGAGCCGACTGTAACAACATAACTAAAAAAACAAACCTATACATACACCAGGAAGACCTGCGTTGGTTAAATGGATAATACTGAAGGCAGGATACGTGACTGCGCTTGTAGGGCGAGTCATATAGAAGTAAAGAGAGGGAAATACTTGTAAGGTTGTAAGAGGTTAGCGCCGGTTTATGAAACGTGCCTAGGCTCTCGTCCACTGGATCTCAAACGATGCACGGTTTCCGCAGACATAATCTGTATACGCTAGGTGGAGTCAGTCTTGCCGGTAAGCGTGCTCTTCAACATTTTACGTGGCGTGGGGTTATTGATGTTGCCGCTGAAACAGGCCATAGTCTCCACGCAAGGCGCTCAAGGCCAAGAGGTGAGAGTTTCTGTCCGAATGTTTTGTTCTTGAGCGTTAATTTTATGCGAAAGCGGGTGGGATCACTACAAGCCTATAATAATTCTCAGTGGTATTTGAATCGTTGCCAGTGATCGTGTACGCACTCCCTAGTGTCAACATAGCATTTGGCACCGGCCTAGTTAATGTCATTATGATTGAGTATCAACTATGTAGTATGTTGCAGCACGTATACTTGAACGCTGGAGTAGCGCTGGTATAGTGCATTACGCGCAACGAAGGCGGTCTTAGCCTTTGTCAGAGACACCAGCATCGACCACACGGTATATGTTTTTTACTTGGTGCAAGTAAAAAAAAGTGTCTGTCGTTGTGTAGATTGTGTGCACATGTACTAGGTATGAATCTGGTATTTCATATGTTCACCTCTCACCTAGAATTCAGCATGCTGCAGGCTTATGGCCGGGAAAACGTATCCAGCATCAATGAAACAATGTTTCTAGGGCTATCTTTTGTCGTTGACCTATGATCGCAAGATCTGACCACCAGGCCAAATGAAATGCAGATTATTAGAATAAATCGTGGTGTTATAGATTTCAAAACAGTACGCAGGCTATCATAAACCCAAGGCTCCCAATTAGTTTAAACCATATATTGTTTTCTTTTCTTCTCTTTCTTTCTTTCTTTTTAACGGAGGACGTTCTTGCAGTCCGCCCCTCAGAATGCAGTATCTGTTTCCGGGAGCCAAGCCTGCGACCTAGTGTTGTGTAGCGGAACGCCACTGCGAAGGTCATATTTGGGCATATTGCACGTTACTGAGAATACCATGTATTTAACTTGAACTATTTTTTTGTGTGTTTCACATGAAGCAGTAGGTGGAATTCGGCCTCTTGAGGTAGATTTCCTGACCAGACGGAGGTTATTGCCACGACAAATTGCATTGTGCAGTTTGGTAAATTAAAAAAAAGTTATTAAATAAGACTGTCAAATCATTTGCAAGAAGGCACATTTTCCTATTGAAACGCTGAAAACGAGAAGTAATGAAATAATGTCTGCTTAACAGAAATCGTAAGACAGTTGCCACTTTGAGAATATCCGTCCTTGAAATCTGTTAAAAAAATTCATTCCCGTTACATTTAAAATAACCCCTAATTCGCTCATGCATGCTTCTACAGAAACATCGGCTGGAACTCCCAGCTATTTCGTAGCACTGTTTAAAATCGCATGCCTAAAAAAATCCGTGCCGATCTTATAATTTATGCTAAGCCTACAAGATGTAACTACTGCTCGCCTTCAATTTCTCAAATGGAACATATGAGCCATGATGTGAATAATTAAAAAGGTGATTAGTGAGCCTTCTTAATTAGCTACCTGTGCATTGCGATTTGTCGCACAAGTAACGCTCTCTTCTTCCATAGGTGCACCTGAACGCCTGCTTGTCGCAGGGAACATTAAATAAAAATCTGCTCAAAAAAAGTGACGCAGATCCAAAACACACGCTGGGATCTTTGTGAACGAAGCTTTAGTCGAGCAGGGGATGAAATGCCATGCAACTAAATGCGGCGCCTACAATTGTGTTTGTTTTCAACATTTATTTTTTCAAGGTGTAATATTATGCAGCGTTTATGCTTAGGTTACAAACCAGGTTATGCCCAGGTTACAACTTCCAATTTCGTGCAATGTTTAGGTTTTATGCACTGAACCATTCACAAGCGAAGCCGAAATGCAAAACACCAAATATGGAAGATGTACACTGTGAGACTTAGAATCATTTCAAGTCGAGCATGTTGGTAGCCGATTCATGTTGCTTAAAGGAAGGTGCGCAATGAGGAACACAAGAAGGAACGAAAAGGCGTTTGTGTTCTCCTTTTAGTTTTGTCCTCATTCTTGGTTTCATGCATGCACGACTCCGTTTCAACAACAGTGCGCAATGACGACGACGTCGCAGTGATTAGAGAGGACGAAAACCGTGTATGAAGGTTGTCGAGGCAAATTAATATTGTTTGGGGCTGTACGCACAGAGAAGTACGACACATGTCTGAAATTGTTTAATCGTACATATTTAAGGATTCGATATAGTTTAAGGATTCTACAGATAAGAAAACGAAAGCTGTTGTTGAATAATAATAATTATGGGGTTTTACGCGCCAGAATTACGATCTGATTATGAGGCACACCGTAGCGTGGAACTCCGGAATAATTTGGACCACCTGGGGTTCCTTAACGTGCCCCTAAATCTAAGTACTGGGATGTTTTCGCATTTCGCCCCCATCGAAATGCGGCCGCTGTGGCCGGGATTTGATCCCGCGACCAGGTTGTTAAACAACACGCGCTATTTTAGTAAGAGGTCTGCGTGCTGTATAGATACG
This sequence comes from Dermacentor variabilis, assembly GCF_050947875.1. Classification (NCBI taxonomy): domain Eukaryota; kingdom Metazoa; phylum Arthropoda; class Arachnida; order Ixodida; family Ixodidae; genus Dermacentor; species Dermacentor variabilis. The sequence continues at coordinate 97,910,152 of NC_134569.1, read as the reverse complement.
TATGAGCCAACATTATATATGTACATGTCTTATGTCGCCATTTGTCCTTGATTATGCAGGACAAGAGTGAGCGTACGGGCGCTGCATTATCGATCAACATTCTACTTGCGTGCGTAAGTCGTCTATTTGTCTAGAAACGTTAATTACGCTGCGCCAAACCCCGGTAGTTGAGGCGAATAAAGCTTTTTGTTTAAATAGAAGGAATTGTGACTACCAAGCGCAGAAACATTGCGACGCATCAACTGCTTCTCCCTTGAGAGAGTATACGCCTATTTGCATCCTTGACGAGTCAGTGCAGTGCCTAGGCGGGCTAAGCAATGAAAGACTATAGACGTAGTTTTCAGTCTTCGTTGACCTGTTTGCTTGCTTTCAACTTGCGCTCTGATTCACCGCAGCTAAATCGATAAAGCACTGCTCCTGTGTGGCCGCGGCGATTGGTATTCCCCTCTAGGCACGGAATAATAGGACTAATTGACTTGCTCAGTCCTCCATACCCCTCCGGCAATCTCTATCCGCACTCTTTGGCGCACAGGCACTGCAAGTTCATATTAAAGTGGCACCTAACGCCTCATGCGATTCATAAATATTTTTATGTATTCGTGTAGCCTGCCCATTGATTGCGTGCGTGGAATATAAGATTCTTGCGGGTCGTCAATATATAGGTCAACAATAGGCATATAGCGTTTCTCTTTACCAGCGAGGGCTACTACTACTTCTACGATTACTACACACACACACAACCACACACATATATATATATATATATCTATAAATATATATATATATATATATATATATATATATAGCACAGAGTTCTAAATCGGACAATATGTCCTGCAATGTAGCAGTTTTCTCTATTACGGGCTATATTTATTTGTTCAGTGCACTGATTTGTATGTGCCGTTCACTCCTGATTCTCGTCGGCGTTTCACAGCGGCAAAGTACGTGGGATATGTATAGTATGGTACCCTCACTGTGCCGGATAGCAGTTGACCACGCATTTCCGAAGTTTTTGGGCTGATTGTCACGGTAGCTGCTGATTTCTTGTGCGCAAGAGAAATGATGACTCAAATTATTTTTGTTTATATATATATATATATATATATATATATATATATGGTTTCTTGTGCGCAAGAGAAATGATGACTCAAATTATTTTTGTTTATATATATATATATATTAGGATTGGGGGCTCAATCACATCGCTCGCTATCAGTTGTCAAGATTGGAGTCGGGCATCAATTAGAAGGTAGCTGGCCCATGCCGTCGTCCAACTTATCCACGCTGAGGACGTTCATGAAGGTAAGGACTGCTTCTCATTGCGAGAGAAAGTACCTCAGTCTAACATGACTGCTTGAGAGAGTACAGTGAGCATCCGCACAACAGCGGTTTATAAACACTCGGTCCCCCCTCAATCCCAAGGTGACGGAAACGTTCGTCCAATCATCGTAAACAAGCCGCCTCTCTGCGAGACGGTTTACACACACACACACTTCCGCACAGGTTCACGGTCCGGATCCGACGTCAGACGGACTTCGTAGAACTCGGGGCTTGTGTCAGTAAAGGTGCCTTTTTTATTCCCCGAGCTGACCCCCGCAGCGCGGCCGGGTGCCCATTGTCTTGCGTCTTGGACGGCGCGTGGAAAGGAGCCTCGAACAACGTTCCCGCGAGCACTCCCCCGCTCGCGGCAGACCAGGGCGGCGTTGGCGGGCCCAGTAACAATAGTTGGTCCGCTGATAGCATTCAGTCACAACGGCAACGAGGCTAGAGCGTAACGGTGGCGTTCCAAGAAAGTTGACGCCGCTGTCGCAACTGGCTGGTAACACTTGCACCTCAGCTGGGTCGTTCTTAACAGCGCCTCCACATTCTTAACAATATATATATATATATATATGTATATACATATATATATATATATATATATATATATATATGGGGGGGTAATACACATGTCATATATGTGTAATAACACACAGACAAACAGTATAATCTGTGTAAAAAAGTGTTCGACGTTGAAATGTTCTCGCGTTGCTAGGGCCGAACGAGACATAGATATTCAATATAAAAATAGACGTAAGCCTCACAATAAAAGTGTTGACGCAAGGAAAACTAACAGAGGCATTCAAAAAAGATCCTGCGTTTAATGAAAAGACAGAGCTGTTTGCATGGCTGTCTAACTTGCCTACCGCACCCAAGTAATGGTGGAATAAGATAGACACAATAATAAACACAGAGGGCACATCAATTCATGGGCACGGTTAAACTCGCTAAAGATATTCATAAAGCTTGTAGTTAAGTTTCTATAGATTTAAATCGCAGAAGCCATGTCGTATGTAGCCCGCAAAGTGTAGGCGCTGCCTCTGTACGGGCAAGGAAATCCCATATTGAGAGAATCTCCGTGCGCAATACCGAAAAAGAAAACGGCGTTCTTCTTGTCACGTGCTTTTTTTCCTTATGTATTTATGTATTATGAAAAATCGCAGCGCACGTAGGGCGTTGTAGCTTGTACTTGTGAGTGGTACAATGTGCCACTCACATTGTACAATGTGAGTGGCACTTAGTGAGTAAAAACAATATGTCAAAAAAAAATTGGCACAAACACTTAAGCGTGCTTACGTGTGGAAAGGCGGAAGTATTACAGCCCATTTGGCGAAGTGTTTTCTTATTTTCTACACTCATTTTATACAGACATGACTTCGCGCCACCTCCTCCCCATTGGCTGCGTGGTCACGTGACCAATGACGCACGCACTAGGCACACCTGCAGCCAGCCAGAACCGTGGCGTCGGGGAAGCGTGCTGTAGTTTCGCACCTCGGACGTTTGGGTTCCATTCCCACCCAGATGGTAATTTAGCAATATTTCTTTGCAAAGTCATCGATTTACTTTGTTTACACGAACCTGCCTGAGAAATTTGATGTAAATCCGACCAATTTTTGACGTGTTTTTGCTCTTTGCACCGTCGTCCATTTTTGGTACCATCGCTCTGTCACGCCGCCGCCATCGACGCCGGATTTTCACGTCATCGGGCATATAATGCTTTCACATTGAAAGGCCTATGCAAATGCACCCTGAACAAGAGAGAACATTTCGACTAAAAGAACAATCGGAACATGACACACGAGGCAAGAATAAAAACAGAGTACAGGGTGCAAGTACAGGGTGCAACAGCTAACAGGCTACTGCAGTGTAACATTGAACTGGGTACCGGGTACCAGGTTCTCGCCTTGCTAGCATGGCCATTTAAAAAAGTTAGGCAAACATAATGTCACACCTAAGAGGCGGTTCCAGTTGTGTGTTGTGTTAGGAAAAAAAAACAATTTTGAGAACAGTGATGCGACAGTTATAGTCTCCCATTTTTCACCGTTCTCTTTTCGCTTCAGTATGCAATGCGGAGGTACAGGAAACTCAAATTTATTGATACCGGTGTGATCAATGTAAATGATGTAATAACATCTTAATGTAGTGCTTTTTATTCTTGAGGAAAACGTTTTCCGGCCACAAAAAAGAAAGTTGTAATTACCGCTTAACCTTGCGGCACGTTTCTATACTATTTCGAATTGATCCTTTAATTTTGCCGGTGAGGGATGCTGGACAACACACAGATATTGTGCAGTTAAAGCTAATATTGTGCAGGCTAGACTCCATAAATAGTTTCTTGGGGCAAGGCTCTACACGTAATTCTATTGTGACTGAGTTTTCGTACATGCGCCTTTCAAATAATACAACAATTATGTCATGCATGTTATGAAACACCGCCCGAAAACTGTCTGGCGCTTATGCCAGTGCGCATAGCTATATAGATGTTTAGCTATGTAAACTTTGCACCGCACATCATTGCAGAATAGACACGCCTTTTCGTATCAAGCCTAAATAATACATTCGTACTCGACATGACCTACGATATGGCTGAAAAGAAAATCCATGGAACTGCTATTGAAAAACGTTCAAGCGATGACATTAGCTGCAATAGAGAATAGCAAGCCAGCGATATGCTCCGTATTCGACAACGTTTAGCTATCGCTGAATCGCTTAGTAGTTTCGTACTGTAAGCGTTCTCACTTTCTGTATTTCTGATTCCTTTTAATAGTGCTGAGTTCCCTTTACTCAGTATTGGTATCGCTTGCGGCATGTCCGCTATTACATCTCCGTTCTTTCCTCGACAAACATCGCACATTGCCTTAGGCCTGGTGACATCGCGGCGTCGTTATGCCACAGTGTGCTTGAGCCAGATTTGACATTACAGACAATACGTTCCGTTGTACGACTTGCTAGATGATGGTTACCCGTCATTTTGATGATCAAATGCTTGGAAGTTGAGCAGCTTAGACATTTCGCGTCATTATACTGTAAGATATTTTCAGTTCGACTAGCGTCAGTAAAGTTTCGTGTCTCATGAGTTCGAACTTTTGAGGTGGATCCGCATGCACCATTTTATAAGATACGCTGAAGAAATGGCGCGTGCCAGAAGCACCAGCACCGCCTCTTATCTGACATGTCCAATGCACAGAAAAAACACTGAATATACTTCGTGAAAAAAAAATGAAAAAGGAAATACAGTGAGATCACTCCCCATACTCCCAAATGCGACTGGGCATATGCAAATGGGTCTTCGCGTTTCTGCTGTCGACTTGTTTCTTTTCAGTGCTACATCACCCCCCCCCCCCTATATGCTCTCTCACATGTATTCACACCATCTGTCCTCTTGAGTAATGCTGCACTGAGGGCTAGCATCAAGATGCAAACACAAAATGCTGAGTGATCCAAATACTGTTTTAAAAAACATTTGCAGCAGCGTCATGTGTTTAAACAGAGGTCGTCAGTGTAAGAAAGTTGGAATATTAGAAACGCAAAAAGTTTCACTAGAATCTTCAGATTGTATGTGATAATATTTTCGTGCAAAAGAAAAGTTAGATAGGCAAATATCCGATAACATTAATGGGAATAATTGAGGCACTAAAAGTGGACGCTCGTGATACAGGTAGTAATATTTGATCAACTGGAATCTTGGTCACAGTCAGCAAATATTTCTCCTTGTACTCAGGGGTTCTTGTTACCGAATCTGGTTACCACAAGTAACGAGATTTTGTTTTTTTCCTGGGGTAAGAACGGTAGCTAATGTCGACGCGCACCGCCTACGCGTGCATTGCAGTATCGTTCCCGTCAGTTAGCCAAATGACGTCATGTGCCATCAAGTTACGCCTCCTCGCTGCCCTTTCTTTCGATCCTCTGTCACCATCAGTGTCGGTTTTGTGTTGTCAGACGCAAGGAACAACATAATGCATATGAAGTTTTGTCGCATCTTGCAAATTTACTTCCACACCAAGGAGCTTGTTTGTAATAAATTCGCATCACCATGACAGTCAACTGGCATTTTTGCGTTGAAGTGCCGGCGGTGCTCGCTTGGTGCAGCTCGTCGAAAACGCCCGAACCTGTGGAACCTAGGAGATTGTCCATTGCACCGTGGCAATGCTCTTGCCAACACAACGCTCTGCGTGCGTCATTTCCTGACTGAAGCTGGATGATAACAGCACCTTATCTCACCCTCTCTGCTTACCACACCTCACCCAATACAAGTTCTTTTCCCCAAGCAAGAAACAACAGCTTGAATGAAAGTGTTTTCAAGGTGTGGAGGAGATAACTAAGACAACAATCGAAGCAAGAAGAGTCATGACATTTCTTTAGTTTTATTCTTAAGTCCTTAATTTAATTCGAGATTTTAGTAAAATCTTTCTTAACAAGCTAATCTGCTTTGATTCTAATGTAGCTATTTCAATTGTGTTCTTATATTTCTTAGAATTCTGATTTCCGATTTTATTAAGGACTACACGGTTCCTGGCCAATCTTCAAGAATGGACATGTGCCAATAAACCTAAGACGCTACACTAAGATATACAGATTGTGACAGTTCCATAACTGTTTTGAACGATGAATGAGGCGGTGGGACAAGTTCATTGCGTCTTAGAGAGACGACTGTAAACCTGATTGATGTCTCATAATGTTCGAGGTCATTATTATTATTATTAAATTAACGAAATTAACGAAATCAATTCTCGTTACCTTTGGGTTCCCCCTCGTATGCACCATTCTCAATACTCCAAACTAATACGTAGTGTCTGAAGACAACTTAGTTTGTATTTGTAACAACAACAACAGCAAAAAAACAGAATGAATCCTGATGCAACCTTCGGAACGTTGCTTAATTACGTGCTTCTCGTTATTTTCCTTTTCACCGGTAAAAAAAAATAAACTGCAAGAATTACGGATCTTCCTTTAAACAAATCCGGCATGTGAGAAGAGGTGCGCAATGTTTCTTGGCGTTCCTTCCCTGCGTCCAGAATTGAAGGCAGCTAGGTGCTTTGTTTCACAACTCTAGTCACCAACCGTGTCTAGTGAAAGACAAGCAATCGGTGTCCTTTATCGGCCTGCGCAGACACGCTATGGGCCGTTTCTGCTTCGGCGCGTGTCTCCTCACTGCAATGGTCTCCGTTCTGCAGGCCCTTGTTAGCCGTTAAGATGGGTGACCCAAGAAGCGCAATCTCGTTGCTCCCGCCAGAAGCACGTTGCCGTTTTTAGACCGCGACTGGCCACAACACATGGCCAGTCACCGCTGTACAAACAGATGCCATTTCCGAAGTTATATTATGAATGACTCACGTGTGCAGATGCGCATTCTGGCACTTGGTAACGAAGTCACGTACGAGGGAAACAAAATAACATATATAAAGGATTTCGCAGACAGCGCCAGAAGACAGTTACAATATAGGTGCCATTTGTGAATGGCCCAAAAGTATGCTGCGTTTCCCGTTTTGAACTCCGCATTTCCCAATAGGCCCCAATTATATATGTATATTAATGTGACTTTCGTCATCACGCAAACACAGTTCGCGATATTAGGTCGGATAACAGCACCTTTACGCGTTACGCGATAACAGCTTCTTTAACAGCGTACTGGCAGGATAACAGCACCTCCTGCAGTACGCTGAATTTCAGAGCAGGAAGTCGAGTGTGGCTGGCTACGGTGCCTTCTTCATGGAAATTTTTTTTACAATGAACGATCTTATCCTGTGTCAGAAATTTAAAAAAAAAATATTGAGCAGATCAAATAAGCGATTGCTTCACCCCCCTCCCCCCCCCCCCAAAAAAAACATACGTACTTATGTACGGGGCAATCTCTTTTCTTCTTTCAGAAAGATAGCAAGAAGGGAGCACAGTGAAAGACATTAAAAAACACCGAAAAACAAAAGGAAGAGGGCTGTAGGGGCCTAGTAAGCCTTTTCAGCGCCCTTTGTTTGGGTTTCTTAATGAAATGAAAAGAAGGACACGCGGGAGCGCCATCCCGGCGCCGGCTTAGTCGGCTAGCAATAAAAACTGCTGACATAGCCGTCTATGTAGGTGTTTAAAATTAATTAGTAAGCCCAGGCATTTCCTCGTGACAAGCACCACTCCGGCTGCATTGCTAGAGCAAATGGTGTGGAAAGTATACCCTATAGTATGACACTTGAAGGAGAAACAATTTCTATTGGTATTGTTTTTTTTTGTGGTTTCCTTCACCAAGCTTAGCGTAATTGTGAACATAAGTTACAACTCCAATCTTGTCATATGCGTATTCGTGCTATGCCTTTGGCCCTAATGAGGCATAACTGAAACACTGCACCATCTATAGGTGGTGCGACGAAGGACTCATGTTCGACTTGTGCCATACCTGCAGAACACTCGTATGAGTGTTGATCTACTACCTTCCCGGTCTCAAAGGTCAATTTCTCGGTACCGCCGATGTGATGGAACTAATACGAGTTCAATAGTTAAGTCTTGACTAGCTATATACAAAGCCTTTGTTAGATCCAAGCCAAATCAGCTATATTGTGATGACTCAGACAAGAAAGTAGTTGGCGTGCATTTGGGGATCAGGTTCCGGCCACAACCATACGAAATCTATGCAAGAATCTACGGCGAAGATTGGAGAAATGGCAAGACTCAGCCGCTCATATAAAACGTTCGCACAGAGTACCTGGTACTTCCAGCTCGAGAAAAGATAGACTGATGTCCCTTTTGCAGTCGACGCCTTTTGTGGGCTTATCTGCAGTTTATTTTTTCTTCTTCGACCCTTCCACTTAAGCCTGATGACCTGCAATTCGGGCCGGGATAGGTTTGAGCAAATACGTTATACATGAGACTGTACATACAACAAGTAAGAAGATTGAAGAGAAAACTCAACCTAAAGGATAAAGAGCATACTCAACCAGCCACGTATCGCGTTGATTAAGATGGGAGTCCCAGTTTTAATAAGTTTGCGATATCTCTCCCAAGATTCTTCAAGTCGTGGCATACTTTTGAAGTATTACATTCATAATTGAACATGACAAGACGATCAGTTGTTCCGCGAGAGCCTCGGTTGACCCTTCCTGTGGAGAATGTTTTGATATTTGTGCACTCGAAGTTGGACAAAGCCAATCAACGTGTACCGAATATTAACGCTCGTGCTTTTGCTTGCGACTAGCTCGCGCCAACTTAACGCTGATGGAATCGGGAAAAGTTGGATGGTTTTCATTAAAAATAATAAATGACTTTGTCTCATACACGCGTAAAGACAAAGAAAAGCAGAGTGGGCATATTATTTATTGTTCTAGAGTAGAGAGAAGTGACGCAAGGAACTTTGGACAGTCGCCCAGTACCACCGTTATTGATTCACGTAAAGATTAGATTAGCGACAAGCATGACGACGCCCGTGGCTACACTGATTTCTCGATTTGTTGGAGTTCTAGTCGTCAGACAAAAACTGGGGGACGAGCGGAATGGTACGCCGGTGTGTAGTTTGAAGCTCTGCTTCTTGTGTTTCGTGTAGGGTCACTAAGTAATGCAATTAGGAATGACCACTTTTAGCTACCTAAAGACCACTGCAACATGAAATCACTTAGCTCCCAAGCATTGTAGTGATAAAATTTTCGTGGTTTCATATGCGCGATTTCACTCATATCTTCGTTAAAGAAAGATAGATCGGTGTGTCACCATTACATTGCCCAATATATTGCTAGATATAGTTAAGATATGACAGAGAGAGACCACGAAAATGATTCGAATCAGTTTTGCAAATAAGCAGGTAAACAATATAACGAATTGGGTAATAGGAATTATGACAGTAGCCAGCTTTATGGAAGTTTTATGTTTATAACTTATGTTTTCCACTCGGAAATAGAAAAATACATTCTGTGGTTTTACTTCTCAAAACCACAATGTGATTATGGGTCGCTTATGGATTACTGAAGGTCTCCGGATACATTTTAACCTGAAATATGCACCTAAATATAAGTACCGACCCGAGTTCCTCCGCAAGTCCAGCTGTGGCTCTCTCAATCTATTCGTCCAAGGGCACCCATCTTCGAGAAGGGAGTTATTTGCAAGCTCATTCTTAATCAACCGTTCAAAGCTTTCTAATACAATACGATTAAGAATTACGCGACGAATGAATTGCACAATTAAAGAAAGCAGGAATTATCGCGTGTTGAATCAGCGTGTATTGAACTTACTGCAGATTACTGCGCCTTATAAACGATGCCACCAGACTCGGAGAAAGCGATAAATTTGTAGGCGCCACTATATTCACCCAGCTAGGCGGCGTACCCGCATTTGATCACTTGGGGGGCATCTTGTGCCGATCTGCGCACGCACTCAGCATGCATTCGTTCCATCTAGTTCCACACAGAAAGCTCACTGTCAGGCGGTGTTCATAGGAGAGTGCCCCTGAAGGGAAGGATATAACCTAGGACATAAATTGAGAGCGAAAAGAATCGGCTGAGACACTTAATACAACTTCCGTGTGGTAATTCGAAAACATTATGCCGTTTGCAGACCTTGGGCAGTTAGTTATGAACGCGCTCACTTTATACACTCATGACATGGCGCCACCTCCTCTTCATTGGCTGCGCCGTCACGTGCCCGACGACGTACGCACCAGGCACGCCTTTTGTACGCCGAAACCGTCTAGCCGCCGTGGTGTTGGGGAAGCGTCATCTCGCACCCCGGAGGTCCGGGATCGATTCCCACCCGGAGCAAAATGTACCAAATTTTCGTTTCAAAGTAATTAACTTACTTTGCCTGCAGGAACCTCCCCGAGAAATTTGGCGTCAATCCAAGCATATTTCTTAAAGCATTTTTTTTTTTACTGTTTGCATCGTCGGCCATTTTTGGTACTTTCTTTCGGTTATGCCGCGACGTTGACAGATTTTAGCGTAGTGGGGCAGGTAATTTTTTCCCATTAGAACGGTGGCTCCTTTTCTCAAGCGCTAAATCAGCAGAACCTAAGTTGGCTGAAATGCAAAAAAGCCGCTTCGATATCGACGTGAACCTACTGGAAGAACAGGCAAAACAGGTATTGATTTGTTGTTTAGCACAGTTGATGGGGTCTCCGACGAAAGAAGAAAAAAAAACACACACACACAATGTCATACGATCCCCGCGAGAGACACGTGGAAGCACATCCACTCGGTCTTCAGAAAATGCACATGGGCCACCGTGGCCCGTTATATGTTACTCATCATTCCGGAACGCACTGTCAAAGTGCACAAAAGCGGCTCGAAAAGCATGGAGCTCGCTCGAGCTCGGTGTGTCTTCTCCTCCTGACACGGCTCCACTCCGCGAGAGCCTTTATGTGGCCGTCGATATTCGCCACCCGAAATCCCCTTTTTCCAGTTTAACGTCATTGGTTTTTCCAACATTATCTTCTTTTTGTGAGCACTTTTGAACGAGCCGCGAGTGTTTTTTTCGCCCTCGCGGTAACCCAAAGCCACGTGTCCTGGCTCTTCTTACGGGCCACGCTAACACTGCGGGACGATGCGCGCGAACTTTATTGGCTTTCCTACATAAAAGGAGCTTTCAGTACACGCGGTGGCGTTTCACCAATGATCCCCTAGACGTATGTCAGTGGAAAGCCGAAAGCTTCCCCTTTCTCCTCGGTTGCATCCAAGTCCCTTGTTTTCCTTGGAAGCACGAGCGACGCTACGAAACTGCGTCAGCGATGAAACGGTCTAACAGCGGCTTTTACGCTGTCTCGCAGTCCGTGGATTCGACACGCACTCTAAGCACCGGTAGACTGTACTTCTCCGCTCCTTCGGTCTACATTTCTTTTTATTCGTCCCCTAATGTAACCTAGTAGTAGGCTAGAGACAGTTAAAGAGACTGGAATTGTTTTCATTTTGTTCCTTTGTCTTTCTCGTCCACATTTATTCAGAACGCGATCATAACCTCTACAAAATTATACAGAGGGGCACTTGCAGAGGAGAACATGATAGGTACCGAACTGCCAAATATTTCTGACAGGCAAAAGAAGCAAAAAAAAAAGAACTCAGTGAATAAGGATGACCAGCGAAGCTATGTATGTGGGCCCCTTAATGGCGAACTGCACCTCCACCGCGGGTCGGCCCGGCATTTCACTCTCTTCGGAATCGGCCCACGTATGGGGTGTGATTAACGCCTTCTTCACCTCCGCTGTGAGTCGGCACGGCGTTGCACAATCTTCGGCACCGGCCCACGTATGGGGAGTGATTAACGCCTGCTCCACCTCGGCCACTGGTCGGCCCGGCATTGCACTATGTTCGGAATTTTTTTCTGCACGCAGACACGACAGTGGGGAATTAAAGTAGCCCTTAACAGCTTCCCTGTATAAAAAAATAAAATAAAGACCGATATAATTGCGTTGGGCATAGTGGGTAAAATGTAGGACAGGTGGGATTAGAGAAATACAATACCGATTAGCTCAAAAACATTAAAATATTATCTCAGTGCCCTTCCACTCTGTGAAGGGTTACCAGCAAAGCAGTCCATCATCATCATCATCATCATCATGGTTACGCCCACTGCAGGGCAAAGGCCTCTCCCATACTTCTCCAACAACCCCGGTCATGTACTAATTGTGGCCATGCCGTCCCTGCAAACTTCTTAATCTCATCCGCCCACCTAACTTTCTGCCGCCCCCTGCTACGCTTCCCTTCCCTTGGGATCCAGTCCGTAACCCTTAATGACCATCGATTATCTTCCCTCCTCATTACATGTCCTGCCCATGCCCATTTCTTTTTCTTGATTTCGACTAAGATGTCATTAACTCGCGTTTGTTCCTTCACCCAATGTGGCCTTTTCTTATCCCTTAACGTTACACCTATCATTCTTCTTTCCATAGCTCGTTGCGTCGTCCTCAATTTGAGTAGAACCCTTTTCGTAAGCCTCCAGGTTTCTGCCCCGTAGGTGAGTACTGGTAAGACACAGCTATTATATACTTTTCTCTTGAGGGATAATGGCAACCTGCTGTTCATGACTTGGGAATGCCTGCCAAACGCACCCCAGCCCATTCTTATTCTTCTGATTATTTCAGTCTCATGATCCGGATCCGCCGTCACTACCTGCCCTAAGTAGATGTATTCCCTTACGACTTCCAGTGCCTCGCTGCCTATTGTAAATTGCTGTTCTCTCCCGAGACTGTTAAGCATTACTTTAGTTTTCTGCAGATTAAATTTTAGACGCACTCTTCTGCTTTGCCTCTCCAGGTCAGTGAGCATGCATTGCAATTGGTCTCCTGAGTTACTAAGCAAGGCAATATCATCAGCGAATCGCAAGTTACTAAGATATTCCCCATTGACTTTGATCCCCAATTCTTCCCAATCCAGGTCTCTGAATACCTCCTGTAAACACGCTGTGAATAGCATTGGTGAGATCGTATCTCCCTGCCTGACGCCTTTCTTTATTGGGATTTTGTTGCTTTCTTTATGGAGGACTACGGTGGCTGTGGAGCCGCTATAGATATCTTTCAGTATTTTTACATACGGCTCGTCTACACCCTGATTCCGTAATGCCTCCATGACTGCTGAGGTTTCGACAGAATCAAACGCTTTCTCGTAATCAATGAAAGCTATATATAAGGGTTGGTTATATTCCGCACATTGTGGGCGGAATATATGTGGGCCCCTTAAGGGCGAAATGCACCTCCGCCGCGGGTCGGGCCGGTGTTGCACTATCTTCGGGATCGGCCTACGTATGCGGAGTGCTTAACCCCTGCTTCACCTCCGCGGCGGGTCGGCCCGGCATTGCATTATCTTCTAGATCGGCTCAGGTATGGGGAGTGCTTAACGCCTGCTTCCACTCTGCCGCGGGTCGGCCCAGCATTACACTATCTTCGAGATCGGCCCACGTATGGGGATTTTTTTTGCTTACGACACGAAAATTTCCTTGCACCGTAGCGGTATACGGCGTCGCTGTAAATTAATACCTTAGAAATGGTGCACACTTCGGTCAATTGGTGTCTAGGAAACGAAAATCGATCCGGCTAAAACGAGGCGCCATTAAGAATGACAGAAAGACGCACTGAGGAGCACGTGGCGCTACGACTTCATTAGTATTTGAAGACGAAGATGTCATATCCGTCATACTTATTCAAACGTCGTATGTTCATCTTAATTTATTTTGTCACGCCTTTCTTTTCGTTTAATGTTTGGCCGGGACAATGACAGGTATGCATCTTGCCGCTTCACCAGGCTAATAGGCACACATGCTTTACTATGTATTTCTTTTTTGTCAGTGTGTCGTCCTGTTCTCATTGCTATCGTTACCATAGTCGCATGGCAACACGGTCATTTTCAAACTACAGTGATCGATTGTGGTTGTTGCGTGCAGCCTTGTGTGTGCGCAGAGTGCTCGTTCACTCGTTCTGTCCCTCTTTTTCTCTTTCGATTCCCCCTTTCTTTTACTGCGAGTGCAGGGTAGCAGACCAGAAGCTCGCCTGGTTGGCACCCTGCCTTTCCTCTCTTTGCTTTCTATCTGTCCCCCCAACTACAGAAACATAAAATAAAGCTACAAAAGCGCACAGAACACCAGCCGCGCCATTTTTTTAACATTTCATAAGGTGCACTACCACTACCCTCTAAGATCCAAAAGTAGTAACAAGAATAAGTTTATTTTGCAAGAAAGACTACCTGGTGATAGCGGCTTAAAGCAGAAAGTAACGGCATGCCAGAAGCTAAAGAACACTCGCATGCTGCCTTTTTGACCGCGTAGATGTTTAAGGAAATGGACATTCCCACCAACTTCTGACGCAGCGTTTCTGCTACGCGTGTGTGTTTTGTTTTCGCTTTAACCTGAGGGACCTGCTGCCTAATATGAACATTCCGTTCTTACGGCTGAGTCAAAACCAGCACGATCAAGAAACGTTTTTATTTCTGCGCGCAAGATAGAGTTTTCTTGCGCATTCAATTCAGCAAACTGCTTCGCATGGTAGATCTGAAACCACTTACACGGATTCCAGTGGCAGAAAGGAAAAACGGACGTCCTTACTTATAGGGAAAGTACTTCGCCGAAGGATCTATCCCAGAAGGAGAAAACAAACAAACAAAACAGAAAAGGAAGTAAAGGAGCGGCCAGAGTGTTCTTGTAAGCAAGCGAGAGCACAAAGACGACATAAAGGCGGCCGGAAAAGCCGACTGGCTTTTCCTAGCAGGGACCAGAACGGACAGATGGTAGGGCGCCGTGTTTTTTGGGGCCCCAGCTCCTGCCAACGCCAGCGGTTTAGTACTGCGCGACAGCATTTGCGGCCGAGCAACCGATCAGTTGCAGCTGCAATGCCACAGAGAAGCGGCGAACTTTAGCTAAGTGTTTAGCGTAACCTTTGATGACGTCATCTCCATTCGTTGCACTACGCGTGGGTGCAACTTTCAGCTACGTTTCAACGACGTTACTGACAGAAAGTTCATGTCAAAACAGCCTTCTGAACTTGGTAAGAAGGCGCCTCTTGCCTGCCGAGCCTACAAAGGCGCGCCCGAGGTGTGCCGCCATACAAGAAAGCTAGTCTTCAGGTTACACAAGCACACACATTATCTCATATGTAGGCACATAGATTACCTAGAAAATGAAGGAAGTGGGAGGAGGGGCTAGATAACAGATCATCGTTTTTTTAGCTCACGTCATGACAAAATAGATTCGGTGCCTCAGGAAATTTCCGGCCGAAAACATCCGGTTTTCCATCTTGCCTGAAAAGAAATGGGTCTTGTGTGGGGCCACATTCAAAGGCACTCTGCTTTCGTTATGATCACATATATCAATGTCCCACGTAGGGCAACGCCCATTTGCATCGTGCGCCACTTAGGCTGTACATCACGCCAAATTAAGCTTGATTGCGACACAGTGATACCTACAGCAGGCGTCCTCTATTTCGGCGGCTATTGCTTGGTTGCAAGGTTCCTTATTCTCAGTTACCTTTTGTGGGAAATGATGTAGGAGAGTGCCTGTGCCACAGACAAAGGAAACATTTTTATGCACCAGCATGTTTACTACGCAGTTGATAACGGGTACAGGACATATACAAATGCAAAAACGTTAACCAGTGGGTATCCTAGAATAGCCCACAATTAGTGAAGTTTAGGACCAAGGTGGTAGACAGAGAAACATAAGGAAAAGAATGCCCATGGAAGAAAAGCGCGCAAAGTCCAGCGTTACACAAACGAGAGAGAAAAGGGTAAAGGGAAGACAGGGACGTTAAGCGGAGGATACATCTCCGGTTGTCTACATTATGTATAGGGAGGGGAAAAGGGGGCTCTGAGGACTACAGAACGGAAATAAGAAGAAGAAATCAGAATAAACAAGCTAGGAGTATCAATGTGGGCACGATAGCCCACTTTTTCAAAACACTACGTAGTCGCACTGTGCGTCATTCTCACATAGACATACAACATGGCATAGTGCACTGCGCCACCCAATGTCGCGCAGTAGCAATTTCTAAGGCTAATAATTTTTTCTCTCCTGGTTAGCATAGCCAGGTTAATTTTATAGCCACTCACGCTGATGTCTGTTGTAGGCCGGAGTCCAAAAATTTCAGCTTCCGTAAGTGGACGATTGTCCAGCTGATCTCACGCGCTGTTCTTTGCTAGCTGAAGCGAGGCCACTCACGAAGGTGTGCGACCGCTTCACTGCAGCCGCAAAAACCATACAGTTAGCTATTGGTCGTTCCTACGAGAAAGAAGTAACGCTTTAAATTGTAATCCTAGGGATAAATGCGTGCGTTCAATAATCCGTATGAATGCTCTTTCGGCTAGCCCAAAAGGCTTTTCGCTACGTCGGCTATCGGAGAGAGAGAAAGAAAATAGAAAGAAGAGATAGAAAAAGAGAGATGGGGGGGGGGGTAGAGAGACGTGGACGAGCAGCACAACAGATTCATAGGGGCTAGCACAAGCCAGACGTTCTCAAAAAGCACAAAAGAGTCTTTAGTGCCTCTGAGCTAATGATCGGTGGGGACGGTGTTCTAGTATTGTCGGTTCACTCAAAACACGATCATCTACTTTGCTGAATGCGTTGGTCATAGACAGTCTTTGTACTTCAAAATGAGGACTGTGGCACAATAGGTGGTCAATGTTCTCGCAGCCGCAGACATCACATGCAGGACAATGCGTTTTGAGAACAATTTGCAAAATGAAATGTTCCATTTCTGCGCCTGCAACATCTTTTGTTTTTAGAAGAATCCGCTATTGTCCGCAAGGAAGCTTCACGCCCTCTTATATTATTAAGACACACACATCTGCTCGGCAGGTGGTAAATATTCCAGTGACAGCGAGAGAGACGCTAGAAGCTGACTGAATTAGAAGTTGAAGGAATAATGCCCCTGAACACTCAAAACTCAAGCAATCATTTACCCCTTGCTGATTCATCATAGTCATCATCATCAGCATCATATTCATCATCATCATCACCACCACAACCACCACCACCACCACCACCACCACCACCACCCCCATCCTATTTTATGTCCACTGAAGGACGAAGTAGCAGTGTAGGGAAGTGTACACGCGACGAATGGAGACCCAGCCGCATTAAAATGACAAAACAAAGGATCCGAGAACAAGCAGCTCTACTGGAGAGAAATTTATTCCCAGAGCTGAGGGCCATATCTCAGGGCAGTGTCGCATCAGATATGTTCCGTCGACTATAGTCATTCCGAACGCCAGCATATGAAGCAGACACGTATCGGGTGCCACAGATAAATTGGGTCACTGAGGAAATCGTGCTTCTATGTTAGGCCATGAAAGCATGTGTCGACCATGTTTGGAGTTCGAAGTGTCCATGTTAATGTAGTATTAATTACGTTTCGCTCCCTACAACTAGGAGCCCTTGATAAGCCTGCAAACAAATTTACACTCGCTGGTCTCCAAGATAACATGCAAATGAGTCCCACACCGAATTTCAATGAATGTGACACGGAGTTTTATACGGGCTGAGGCTTGAGGTTATGCGCAGATATCAGTTTTAAAAAAATGAAAAGCCTAGGACATTTTAAATTCCTTCTTATAAAAGTAACATCGGAAAGACAATGACGAAACTGATATTAAGCACTTTGCTACATGGTTTTAATGATATTTTATTATTACTAGTAGAACAATATTATCTACTACGCGACCTCATTGGGCAAGGAAATTGGTGAAGCGATTGTAGCGCATTGTTTATTCCCGTATTCCTCCTAATATAAAACACCTATTCAATACGTTGTTTTTTTGAAAAGCAGGATACAATGGAATGCACAAAATAAATATTACATACATTGCATTATGTCTTGGTCAGTAAATCCAAGAACTGCATTCGCTCACAACTCCACCGTAGAAGTCATTTTAATGACCACGCTATAGCTTGGACCAGATTTTACCTCTCGCAATAAAAGTTGATGTCGCATCCAGAATTCCATCACCGCCTGTGCCTACGTCAACTATGTCCCCAGTGAGGCACAGTCTTTGAGTAACAGCAAATCAAGCATATGCGCTGGCTGTGTCAGACACAAAACTGGGCACTCCTGTGCAATGTGATCAAGACATTGTATTTGTGACTCCCTTACTACACAGAACGACTGGATATTGGGCAAGCTGACAGGGTTTCGTGGAGCGAAAGGGAGGCTTGCAAACATGGACACAAGTTCTTTTCAGAAGCCCTTTTCGTGCTTTTGTGTCTGTGTTTGTACACTTGCCTTTCAGTTTCATGATGCCTCTGCCACTGCTACTAACGTGAAGGCGGCCATCAAAAGTAATGCACTTAAAGCTCAGCCGCACCTTTAAAGGGATGGTCTTCACACAGAACATCCGTACTATTATTCGCGTTCGTAGGGAAGGCCAGATTAACACGTCCAATACGGAAGGTCCTATCCATGCAGAGTTACGAATGCGCTTTCAAATATTATCTTTTTTTTTAACTTATCGCAACAATATAGTTTATTTTAGTTTTGCACGTTGTGCATTGTGGTGCGTTTCGTGCATGTAATTGCACCGTCTGTGTTGTGTCCTGCGCATATCTTAATACTTCTCGTCATTTTTAACAGGGGTATAACACGCCAGGCTTATAAATATATATATATATATATGTGTGTGTGCGTGTGTGTGTGTGTGTGTGTGTGTGTGTGTGTGTGTGTGTGTGTGTGTGTGTGTGTGTGTGTGTGTGTGTGTGTGTGTGTGTGTGTGTGTGTGTGTGTGTGTGTGTGTGTGTCCTGCAGCTTTTCTAGTTGCACTATCTCCGAGGTCGGCCTACAGTTCTTCGGAGATGAAATTCTCGCACTCTTTGTTTTTTTATTACTGAAATGAATGAGAGGACAGATTGGCGCCTTTATGGCGGCACCAGCTACTTCTTGTCACTTAGCAAAGGAACCAAATATGCGCAAGAAGGGAAAATAATGTCACAAGATATCTAACTCAGTAGAACACCATGCAGGTGAATAAAAACTGTACAGTCCAATGGTACATGAGTCGCAATGTTTTGTGCATGAGCTCAGTATTAATAGGCACATTTAAATTCAAATACTTTGAATATCCGTAACACAGAATACAAGTAATTACACATAGCGTAAAAAACACGATCACCGCATTTATCAATTTTGTAGCCAGAATATAATGTATATCACTCATTGAGCTTTTTGGTATAAACTAAAATCTAATATTTCCTTAAAAGGTTGGTGTTCTCGAAAAACTTTTTCAAGGCAAGAGGTGCCATTTCCTTAAGACTTGCTGTTCGCCATAGACCAAGCATCTTTTTAAAGTACATATATCTAAAAGTAACAAATTCGCTTGCAGTACCCTTCGTTGTGGATCGTATTTAGTGCACTCAAGGAGGAGATGATGCACATCTTCGTCTGGATGGCCACAAGAATACTGCGCATTTGAGGCACGTTTTATCTTGTATAAGAAGTGTCTCGTAAATGCAGTACCAAGCCGCAGGCGGTGCGCTAATCTATCGAATTTTCTGTTTTTATGAGATTTGACGAAATTGACAGGTTTATACATAGTCTGTGAGGTATAACTCCAAGTTCTTGGATTGCTCATCAAACGAGGTATTTTTGCTGAGGCGACAGGATATCTGCTTCAGGAGCAGCCTGACTACACTGCGCAAAGAGGAAGATTGTATGTGCGTTATTGTGCGCCATATTCGCAGCTGCGCCCGCTGCAGTGTTACCAGGAATATTGCAGCGATCGGGTATACACTGAAATGAAATTACGTGATTCATTGTGCTTCCTTTTCTATGTTCTTTGAGCGTCTCATACAATAGCAAAGTGTTCAAAGAACTTTTCTTATTGCTTTGTAGTAGTGTGAGAATAGCTTGCGAATCGCTAAAGATGGCCCTTTTTAGCGCACTTTATTTCTGATTTTGTGAAACTCAAAGCTCACAGGATTGGAAACAGTCCTACCGCGGTGGAATATGTCTCTCAGTATATTTTAAGTGTTTGTTCTAGCGCCAAATGTGGAATGACGAATGGTGAAGTCGAGGAATTTTTATGACACCTACCGTCTGTATACACGTGGATGTACTGCGGATGTAATGAGTAAACTTGGGATAGTGTCTCTTGATGCGCGGCTATCGTGAACATGCCTTTCTTTGATATAATCCCCTCGACCGATATTTCTTTGTTAGGAATTGTTCACATCACAGGAGTGTTAACTAATTAATACGCGGGCCCGTGTGACCGGGGTATAACATTCACTTGGCATAGTTCAAATGTTGGTAATAATGCTGTATGTTCTTTTCTTTGTTGTGATAAAGACTTGCCCTTAAGGCATAATTCTTGGGGCGTATATGTGTACAGTAAACTCACAGTTGCACAAACGTCGGTTTATCGAATATTTCAGAATAACGAACTTCTTAAAAACCCCCGGCAGTTTTCTTATAGATTCTATGCAAAAATGTTTCACTTAAACGAATTTCGGAACAGTCAATATTTCAGTTGAACGAACTTGCTCAAAGGACCAAGACTCATTTTTGTCATCAGCTGGAGGTCGATAGCAATACTTTGTTTGAAGACTATGCACAGTGTGACAGTGCACTGATTACCTGTGCTGGACAGACGGATCTGGAGATTGTTTCCATTGTCGTCCTGAAGAAGAAGAGTGCGACGAAGAAGAGGCAACTGCCGAGCCAGTTTCAAGCCCTATAACTTTAGCTGAGGTTGTAGGGTACATTGGAAAGTTGAGAGACTTTGTGTCTCAACAGCAAACTGTGCCAGAAGAAGTGTACAAAAACATTGACTCTTTGTACAGTTTTGTTACTTCCTGTGCTTTAAAAGTACAAGTGCAGAAGAAGATTACAGATTTTTTCTAAGTGAGAAAGGCAGCATTATAACTGTTATGAACCTTGTACTTGTTGATATGTACAAATTACATTTTACACATTTCTAACACTATGGATTCCATGTCTTTTGCTCCATGAATTGTACTTCAAACTTTTGACTCTGTATGCCATGCCTTATGTTGGTCTAGTGAATATTCAGTTTAGTGAACTTTCAGTTAAGTGAACTATTTCCTTCTGTCCCTTGAAGTTCACTCAAGTGGGAGTTCACTGTATTATATATTGAAGAACATCGTGAGTTTTGCATTTGTTTCGTTCGCTGAGAGCGAGGTTTAATTGATGCTTCTCGTGTTGCGTTAAGATACGATAAATATGTCGGCATGTTCCAACCATTCGTGTGGGTGAAAATGGTGGGTGGCGATCTTCACCAATTACTAGAGAACTCGAGGTAGCGCGCGTAATCCCGAGATTATACTCGCAATCCCCTTGCCAGTAAACGCTGAAGATGTTCCCACGAAGTTCGCGATAAACCATGGAGATTAGGTGCCGAATAAGCAATTTTTCGTTTTATGAGTGCTTTATGAACTTGTAATAGTGAAGAGGCTGATGCCCCCACGTTGTGCCAGCGAATCGCCGAAGTGCGTTTGTTATATTATTGGTCTGCTTTTCAATTACGCGGATGTGTGATGCCCGCGTCAACTGACGGTCAAGAAGAACGCCACGAAATGTATGCTCTTTCATGATCATCAAAGTTTGCCCTCCAAGCGTAAGTTTGAATTTATTCTGCTGTCGCGACTCACCTGCAAGGCGGGAAATCCACAGCGCAGTCGCAGATTCATTTATCGCGATCACTCATTCGCTAAGCCCTTCTCTGGCCATTCTAAAGGGTCATCTCATTAATTTTTCTGCTCGCGCCGGGCCATCGCTCTTCATTGCGCTAGCGTCCTGAGCACTCCCAGCTGGTCCTGAATGCCCATACCGCCACCTTTGCATTTCCACGACAGCATTAGTGTCATATATAGAGGACGGTAACGACTTGTTTCAATTACGCAGAAAACTATAGCACTTCGTCTACACGTTTTCTTTACTTAAGTAGGCCATTAAAAAAACAAAGTTGGTTTATTCAACGCCCATTCCTAGTGAAGCGAAGCTTTAGTGAAAAAGACAACTAAATGATACATGACTAAATGCGATGCGCGTAATATGTCTAACTTTGTGCGACGTGGAAATGTCTATATACACGCACCGCGCAGGTCACAGCACTACTCCGATGCAATGTTTGAGCTCGTGCACTATACCATCTGTAAGGTCGCTCTGATTGTTCGGGTTCTTAAGTGTCACGAATCAGCCACGTGCTTTGTGCATAGAGAGGGGGTTCACTTGCCCCCGTGTCAACCGGGCGACAGTTGCTGTGTTATGTGGGGTCACAGGCACCGCGCGGTGTTGGGTGACGCGTCGCGGCAGGTGTCAGGTGGGCGAGTGCCGATTCCGGGAAGTCGGCATTGTGCGCACGGTGTTGGCAGTCCGCCGACGGTCACACGAGTCCACACAGACCAGCCTTGAAAGGGACCGCTGTACAAGGTATTGTGGCTGTGGCTCCCGAGTGCCTGACTAATTGGAGGCGCCGCCGAGGTTAAGAAAGGCTTAGCAACGTTGACCCCGTTCCGCATGCAGTGAGCAGGGACCTAATCTTCTACGCGTCCGGAACGCAATCGCCAGCCTTGTTGTTGGGTGCGGCTGCCGGTGTGGTGTCGAAGGCCAGCTTACAGTGCACGCTGTAGGAATGCGGTGCACACGTAAAGAGTGCATTCGGACGACGGCGTCTTGGAAACGCGCACTCGGAGAACTTTGTCTTGTAGACAACAAGTTTGAAGGACAAGGAGGGCCATCAGTCTCCCACGCGGACAAACTTTGAGTACGGCCGCACTACGTGGTATCGATGCCCCTGCTTCCGAGACATTTGCGGCCTAGACGCCGTTGGGATTTGAAACGGTCTAGCGATAACTTGTTCGGGCCTGGCGTGTTTTGCTGACCCCGTCACTAACTACGGAGAAATGAGAGGGCATCGGAGTTTTAGGGAAGAAGGAAAATAGCTTTGTTTTCCAATATGTTTATTTTGAAGAGTAAGCCCATCCCTGTGGGTTGTGGCTTAACAAACGGTTGACCCTGATTGGCAACTGAACCTGTGGGACGGGCCAACGGCCCTACCGCCTTTTTTTTTTCTTTGTATACTTGGGCTATAAAAATCGGGACGACATGCTGTCCCTCAGACTTGGCTGAAATCAGGATTACTGATAGATCAGTGAGGCTCCGTACCATGTACGTTAGACTTGGCTGAAATCAGGATTGCTGATAGATCAGTGAGCCTCCGTACTATGTACGTTAAAACGAGTCTGGGCTCTAACAGTCATTGAGACAGTCGAAGAGTGAGACTTTGTTTCTCAATTGTTCAAGTTTGTAATGTATTTGTTTTACCTGCCATGTATATAGAAAAGTTTACCTATAAATATTTCTTGTACATCTGATCTCATCGCTTCCTGCCTGCGTTTGATCAACAACTGCCGATCATCGTCCGAGAAGCTTCAAGTTCCAGCGGTGAAGCGAGGACAGAGAACGAACGAAACTTTACTGGCGCAGCACGACAGGATCGGCAAGCCCCACAACGAGCAACGAGCAGCGAGCCAGGCGCAAGGCATCAGAGGGCCACCAGCGAATTCCGCAAGGGTTGCACTTCATCTGGACGAGGACGTCAGGCGGCGCCCCCAGCAGCAACGGGTGAGCGGGATTCCTTGCGTTTTGTCGAGGTTGGCATGGCTGTTGTTCAGTGAGGTAAATGGTGTTCACGCGCAGAACAGCAAATGCGATTGAGGCTAAAGTAAACATTGATACGGCATCTGAACAAAGAGAGGGTCAGAGACGGCAGGAACTGCAACGCGTCGGAGAGACCGAGTCTGAGACGTCGGATACTGAAATGGATAGTGAGACGCAAGGCGCTGCTCAGGCTCCGAGCACGACAGATCCAGAGGCCATGGCGGTGAGACGCCTGGAGCTGGAGCTGGAAAAGGTGCGCCTACAGCTAGAGTGCGAGCGCATTGCTCTACGGAGAGTGGAGCTCGAGCAGTCGAGCAGGCCGCCTTCGGTGTCGGAAGGAAGCGATCGGCGCGGTGCCATCACGGATGGAATAGCACAATGTGCTAAAGTGCTTAAGGCATACCGGTTGCAGTGTGACGCTGACGTTCCGATATGGTTTGATGAGGTCGAAAAGTTGTTTGCATCTTTTCAAGTACCAGCACATAGCCGTGTACATTTGATCATGCCTGCGCTGGCCGAGCGGGTTCGTTATCTGTTGCGTGGCCTCAATGACGAGGAATGTACAGATTATGAGACTGTAAAGAAGGCAGTATTAGATGAACTTAAGCTCACGCCAGCTAAATACTTGGAGAGGTTTGAAAAGGCATCTAAACGAAAGGAGGAAACTTGGGCTCAGTTCGCGTCTCGCGGGAGAACTTATTTGGCCTATTACCTCCAATCTCGAAATGCAAACACCAAAGAAGCTATGACGGAGCTTATGGTCGCTGACCGTATGAAAGCCAGTCTAAGCTCAGAAGCCCTTGAATATGTTCTTTTGCGGGAGGGCGAAGATTGGTTTAAGCCAGTGGAGGTGGCGAAAGTGCTCGAGACTTTCGAGCAAGCTAAAGGGAAAGGACGAGCAACTAAGCCAGCCGCAACAGCCTCACTGCTGCAGCACTCAAAACTAGCTAGCCCGCAGAGGACAAACTCAAAATGCCACGTGTGTGATGTACAGGGTCACCTAGCCAGAGACTGCCCAAAAGCTTCAAATAAAGAACAGCAGGGGAAGGCGCCGACTGTGCAAAAACAAAGGGTACAGAAGGTTGCTGTTGTAAGTGAAGAACCTCCTCCAGAGCAAGAAAGGGTGCTAAGCGCTAGAGTACAAGTCTTAGCTCAAAATGCTAGTTCAGGGAGGTCAAAGCTGGACCTTATCCCTATCATGTGCGGGGAGGTAGCAGCAGAAGCTGTGTTGGACACAGGTAGTGAGATAACGGTATTCCGTAAAAGTATGTTGCCCATCGTTTTACAGGAGCCATCACGAACAGTAAGACTTGAGTCGGCATTCGGAAACACCATTCGAGCTAACCTAGCTACGCTGCCCGTAGGCATGCATCGCCCGGGGGCTGTGATACAACCGCAGAGGATCGATCTGGTGTGCGCGGTTACAGACGAACTTGCAAACGGGGTTGACTGCCTGCTGTCAAAGGGAGATTGGGAACTACTACAGGCGCAGGAAAAAGAGGAGTTTGGAGGAGAAAATATTCCGCGGGTGGCCAATTACGTTGGGGTCCGATCAGTTGAAATGGTCGATAACACTGAGCCAGACTGCGGTCTAAGTTGCGAAGAAACGACAGATGAAATCCCTAAATTGCAAGGGAATAGTTTGATACAAGATGTCATTGGGGTGCCCAGTCAGCGGGAGGAATTTCGAGCTGCTCAGCCTGGCGATGAAAGCCTGAAAAAGGCCTGGAATAATGCGAGAAACGGCAAAGCTGACATGTTCGTGTCAGACGGACTCTTGTGCCATTGGAATTCTCTAGCGGGAGTCAAAGTCAGACAACTGGTCCTACCAGAAGAAAGACGCAATGAGGCAGTGCCGCTCCGATCCCTGACAGCGAGGGCCACATGCGAGGCTTTACTGGAAATTTTCAGTCGTACTGGAGTGCCGGGAACGATCTGTTCAGACCAAGGTACTAACTTTAAATCTCAACTGACACAGTTGTTGTTAGAAAAACTGGGCTGTTCACCCAGGTTCTCCACTGCCGAACACCCTGAGGGCAACGGAGTGGTTGAGAGATGGAACAGAGTCCTCAAAAATATGTTGTATCGTGTAATGGAACGGGACCGAAGAAAGTGGGACAAGCTGATCCCATTTGTTCTGTGGGCGTATCACGAAGTGCCGCATGATACCACCGGGGTGGCGCCGTTCAGGCCATTGTACGGTAGAAACCCAAATGGGTCCCTATCAATGTTGCAGCAAACTTGGACGGGTGAAATTGCGGTGTCCTCAATTCTGAGAGAGAACTACGCCGATGCGGGGAGCCCGCTTACAGCTTTGACAAGGCGAGGGGTTCCTAATTCAATTCCATGGTTGGAAGATGCGCAGTGCGCGTTCGAAAGTCAAAAGTTAACTCTCTGTCTGGCTGTCGCCATGAACACTCCTGAGCCTCATCAGCCGTACCGGCTATTCACTGATGCGTCGGCGACAGTGGCTGGTGCCTGTTTAGCTCAAATGTCAGCGGACGGAAAAGAAAAGCCGATCGCTTTTGCTAGCCATCGCTTTAACCCGACACAGGCGCGCTGGTCGACTATAGAAAGAGAAGCCTTTGCTATTATTTGGGCACTCAAGAAATTTGACTACTGGCTTTTCGGAGCAGTGGTGAATGTTGTCTCTGACCATAACCCATTGTCATATTTGACAACCAGCACCCCGCAGGGGGCCAAGTTAGCAAGATGGGCGCTTTCACTACAGCGCTACAATGTAACGGTGCGTCACCGGAAAGGAACAAGTAACGCCAACGCTGATGCATTGTCAAGGCTCTCGAATCGTTCATGGGAGCCAACCGAGTAAAGAGCAGAAAAGAAAGGATAGACAGAAACAGCCATGCCAGCTACGACAGGCGTGAATGTTCCCCTTCACCCGAAGGACGTGTGCGTGGGACAGTTCAGCCTTGATGGAACTTTCGGTGGTTGTCGTCGTCCCTGTGTGTGAGGGTTATAAGACTGTGGACATACTATGTATATAACCTGCATATGTTACTTTGCTGCTGTTGTGCCGTGCAGTGCGTTGGAGTGTTCCTGTACATACATGAGTGTTTCTTTTGCATGCTCACTGTCATGAATGTGTTGAGCTTTCGCCCTTTTCTTTTATCGCTGTGAGAAAATTGTTTTTTTTTCGTGGTCCTTTTAGTTCATTTTCCTGTTCCTTACGGGCTCCGCAGCACCCGTGTTGGGCAGCGTATGTCAATTTTCTTTGACGGAACCTTCAGAGCCTAAATTTTACGATACAGCGCCCTTTGGCTCTTGTAGTATAGCTGGGCACATTGTGAGCCCAGTATACTCTTTAGGAGGGACGTGTAAGGTCGCTCTGATTGTTCGGGTTCTTAAGTGTCACGAATCAGCCACGTGCTTTGTGCATAGAGAGGGGGTTCACTTGCCCCCGTGTCAACCGGGCGACAGTTGCTGTGTTATGTGGGGTCACAGGCACCGCGCGGTGTTGGGTGACGCGTCGCGGCAGGTGTCAGGTGGGCGAGTGCCGATTCCGGGAAGTCGGCATTGTGCGCACGGTGTTGGCAGTCCGCCGACGGTCACACGAGTCCACACAGACCAGCCTTGAAAGGGACCGCTGTACAAGGTATTGTGGCTGTGGCTCCCGAGTGCCTGACTAATTGGAGGCGCCGCCGAGGTTAAGAAAGGCTTAGCAACGTTGACCCCGTTCCGCATGCAGTGAGCAGGGACCTAATCTTCTACGCGTCCGGAACGCAATCGCTAGCCTTGTTGTTGGGTGCGGCTGCCGGTGTGGTGTCGAAGGCCAGCTTACAGTGCACGCTGTAGGAATGCGGTGCACACGTAAAGAGTGCATTCGGACGACGGCGTCTTGGAAACGCGCACTCGGAGAACTTTGTCTTGTAGACAACAAGTTTGAAGGACAAGGAGGGCCATCAGTCTCCCACGCGGACAAACTTTGAGTACGGCCGCACTACGTGGTATCGATGCCCCTGCTTCCGAGACATTTGCGGCCTAGACGCCGTTGGGATTTGAAACGGTCTAGCGATAACTTGTTCGGGCCTGGCGTGTTTTGCTGACCCCGTCACTAACTACGGAGAAATGAGAGGGCATCGGAGTTTTAGGGAAGAAGGAAAATAGCTTTGTTTTCCAATATGTTTATTTTGAAGAGTAAGCCCATCCCTGTGGGTTGTGGCTTAACAAACGGTTGACCCTGATTGGCAACTGAACCTGTGGGACGGGCCAACGGCCCTACCGCCTTTTTTTTTTCTTTGTATACTTGGGCTATAAAAATCGGGACGACATGCTGTCCCTCAGACTTGGCTGAAATCAGGATTACTGATAGATCAGTGAGGCTCCGTACCATGTACGTTAGACTTGGCTGAAATCAGGATTGCTGATAGATCAGTGAGCCTCCGTACTATGTACGTTAAAACGAGTCTGGGCTCTAACAGTCATTGAGACAGTCGAAGAGTGAGACTTTGTTTCTCAATTGTTCAAGTTTGTAATGTATTTGTTTTACCTGCCATGTATATAGAAAAGTTTACCTATAAATATTTCTTGTACATCTGATCTCATCGCTTCCTGCCTGCGTTTGATCAACAACTGCCGATCATCGTCCGAGAAGCTTCAAGTTCCAGCGGTGAAGCGAGGACAGAGAACGAACGAAACTTTACTCCATCCCAAGTTTTTCTGGAAATACAAACATCCGGGACGACAACTTCCTGGAACAACATGCCCGGAAACATCCCGGAATCACAAACACCAAGTCAGGCCGGTGCCGAGAGTAAGGCGCCGACGCAGTGATTTCACGAGTATGACGACCACTGTATGACGTTTGTTGAGAGAAGGAGAGCGATGGCAGGTGTGTATCCACGAAAAAATTACGACGCTTATCTGAGTAAACTTGACAATTCTTTACCCCTAGTGTCGCAGCGGCAGCTATCAATTCTGAAATTTTGCCGCGAATAGGCACCTACACAGTGGCAAATACTCAATAGTCGGCGAGAATGGGGTTCACCGAAATGCAATAGATAGAGGGAAAGAAAGTAAGCATTTGAATACGGTGGGCTATTTTATTCCAACGTCTGTGTTCATGGCGAGATGTATTGCTTGGTTACACGCAACAAAGCTGCGCTCATTGGCGTTCCATTGTCTCTTAAAATTGTATCCTGCATAAAATGTCCAATCGGCTAGAAAGTCGACGAATACAGATATCTCGGCATTAAAGTCCTCCTTCATTCACATTTTTGCTCGCTCTTGCTACATTTCAGTTAAACTCAACAAATAATGTCTCGTACTCTTTTCCTGACAATTCATTGTCTGTTCTCTTCACATGACATCAAGTTGAATTTGACATTTTCTTTCTCTCTAGCTTTTAGCAATATGATAGTCAGAGGGTGCAGCTTCACTAAAGCGGAAAGTTGCTTCGAGAAGAGACAAGGCAACAAAGACAAGCTGCGAAAGAGGCGGAATTGACATCCTTCACGCTAACCTGTGCTTCGAAGCTGTTTCTAAAGATCAACGGTCTCTCTCATCCCACAGTCGTATGTCGAAAGCATGCTCCACTGCACCCGTACCGTTCAAAGGTCGGCTCGCTCTGGCACTAAACTCGCCCGGAAGCCAAGTGCGTCTTTAGCGAGACCGAGTTGTAGGAATTACGATGCCGTAGAGAGTATCGGCTTGAGATGTTCCCACTGGCATCAGCGATTAAACTTCACTGGTTTAACAGTGGGTTAGCAATCAGACGGTAGTGACGCGCTTATCCCCGGGGCTTCTGTCAGTTGTTGGAAGTGAGGCCAAGGCGTTGCAAGGCAGGTACGCGAGTAAAATAAAAAAAAAAACTATGTTATAGTGGAGGCCGGAGAGCGGCCTAAATTGGATGGCTTCGAAACACTGACAGCTACGTGATGTCATGGGGCAGAATGTACTGTGGTGTATGGTAACTTCGCTTTCGTAACAGAAGTGGAAGACGTTAAACTTCAAAAGCACGTGGTGCTGGCAGCTGCCGCGTTTGACATAAAGGGGAGCAAATTGTGGAATGGGAAAGAAAACGCGTCATCTGCCCTAAACGCGTCATCTGCGAAAGCTGCCCTATGCCAATACGAGGAAAACTCGGAAGTGCTTCGATGGATTTGATGCGCTTCTCTGAAAGGAATTCGCTACGCAGACGAAGAAAAGAAAGGCCTTGATTCGTGAATTGAATGTGTCGTCACAGTTATTTTCTGGCAACCCATCCACCAACCAGTTGGCTATGAGACGCACGCATGAGAACGCGATAATCATCGACGTGAATTCTTGAAAATTTCAAAGGAGAAAACGTTCACTTAATCGAACTGCAACTACCAAACACTAGGAAGCCTTAGGAAACATATACACCTTAGAAAGACCGTCCCAGATATCAGCACTAAATAAAATGTAGCACTTTCGCCTGAAAGACGAAGTGTCGAAATCGATAGCATATTAGTAGACAGCAATACAAAGCAAGCGTATTAGCTTTAGCGGCCGTATAAACAGGTAAAAATTACCTTGCTAACTGTATAACAAGCATGGAGTCACGCGTGCACAAGCAAACAAGAACGCTTCTGACTGAATGACCGCTTAAACTCGCTGTGAGAACGCTAGAGTGAAAAAGCGTGACAGAAGGAGCGAGTGAATTGGCCTTCGTGCTTCCTCGAGCTTTGATGCGAACTAAGCGGCGAAAATACAACGCACATAAAGCTATCAGCACTCGGAGCAATATGTCCCCATTGCAGGTCGCTTTGCAAATAGGGCCCAAGCAGCCAAGCGTGGGCGCGCCATATGTAGCCGCTACTGGAGTAGAACGCCACCGCTTCTTCCTCACCCTCAGGTGCCTTGCGCGCTTCAAAAGACGGTGCGCTTCCTCCCCGCTTTCCTCTTTTACCTGCGCGAGATTGAGCCGCCTTCGTCGGCTCATCTTCGCACGCTTTGTCTCGTTCATACGCGAGACGGCGCGTGGCGACGATGTTATTACCCTTCAGCATTAAACGGAACATTACGGCGACGGCGATGACATAAATGCGTCTGGAGTGTCCATATTATTTATATCGCAAAAATACACTAAAAAGTTATCATGCCTTGAACTACGATATGCACTTGGCCTTCGTTGCGCGCCGTGAAACGAAGGTGCATTTAAACTTCCTTAGAGATAGACTGGTCTGAATGAGACATTTTGATTGTACTGCGTACGGCGTATACAAGTAGTTCTTTTGTGTACGTTGTGTGCCTGTGACTGGCACTATGCGCATCATTTAATTACTCAACATTGCCATCATGCTCTCTCCAAGAACTATTAGAAAGCTCCACTCTGTCTCCTCCTCTCATTCTCTCTCACTCTCTCATAGGGAACGAAGTCCCGCTGCACTACAAGTTTCGCGAAGGCAATATTCACCACTGCCTTTGTTTGTAATAACCGTTTATGATTGGTCGGATTCTCTGGCTGATGATATATTTTAGCTATGTCATTTTGGCACAGCTGGTTTCCTTGCGAGTTGTCATACCTTATGCGCTGCTTCGTAAACACGGCCAATGTGTGAGTGCAATGCTGCCACATACGACTTCAGAGGGAAGCAAGCGGAGGCCGAAGGGAACTTCCAGTGACTGAGCGCAGCCGCGTCACATTGCATTACGGTGAGCAAGAGCGCGAGACGGATAAAAAAATGATAACGGCAGATGATGATGACGTTGATGACAGAAGCTGCTTATGGCGCTCACGGGACCGGAAACCGGCGTGATATTGCAATTACTCCGATGTCGTCGGTGGCAGCAACCGAATCTAAATGGAGCGCTCCCCCCCCCCCCTTTTTTTTCCCACCTAAACAAGATAACTGCCTTTGCGGGAACTCCGAAACAACAATTTCAATATGACACGATGACATAAATAGGGTTCCTGTATTCAGTGCACTCGCAGGAATTATGAAGAGCACGTCAGTGCTCCTGGTGTGCTCAGAGCGTAGTGCCTCCTAACCGTTACCAGTCGAAAAGCATGACAGGTTTAATTTGTCACTATTTGTTTAATTTCGCACAATTACCTTACGGAGGTAGCCTCCTCATGAAGTGTGTCACGTGACATTTTTGTAGTAATTGTTCGGGAAGGTTTGTGTTAACCGCTTTCCAAGAAGACAAGAACCAATAATCTGCTATAAGAAGGAACCCTATCGCATATTATTTTTTTTTTGTCCTGTCGTATGTTGAAACATCGTGTAAGGCCACGGCTGGCCGCAGCATTAGAAAAGGGTTTTCACGTAAACGTTCGGGCTGAACAGATGCATGCATGCGCACCCGAGCACCGAAAAAGGCTAGGCGGGAAGTTCGGACCTTCGGCCTGATAGCCTTTCAAACTGTTAGGTTGACCGCCAACAATGTAAACAAAAAAATAGTAAAGTAAGTGCGTGTATCTAAATGTGGAAATTTTTTAGCAAAAACCAGATTGTCGATAAAAAGTCAGAAAGAAACGACTTCAATACATGACCAAGAGGAGAAAACAAAAAGAAAGAGGAAAATATGCAAGCTCAAAGGGCGTTGGCCCGGCTCAATAGTGAAAATAAGTTTGTTCCAAACTCCACCCAGCATTCAGAGAGCAGGGCTGTATGAAGCAACTTCTGGGGAAGAGCTAGCGGCGCGTGAAGTGGTGTGTGTAGCGTTGTGGAAAACAACGAATCCGATAGAGAGAAGCCGTGCACGCGTATATATTTGGTGTAGAAAATGAGTAGGACAATTTAGCTATCTCGTGAGCTCTACGAAAAAATGTGGCGGTTTAAGATACAGGGAAGAGCAAGCTAGCCCACTTAAGCGTTTATTTTTTTCTTGGTCTCTCTCATTCTTCCGTTGTGCTAGGCAGACAGGGCTCGAGCGAGGACGCGTGTAAAAAGAAATTGTTAGCTATTTTCGCTCCTTGCCTAAATATAGACACGTTCACCAATTCTCATTTTGATAAGTGTTGTCTACCAAATCGGTTGTTTCAGCGAATTCCTTCAGCAATTTTTAGGGATTGACTGTCTTCTAGTCCATGAGCTTGCTTTCTCGAAAAGGCGGCCATTACTTGCACAAGACACTGAAATGCATAATCGACTAATTACCAAGAATTCACTATTCTTTAACTGATTACACCTTACTCTTCTGTCAGTCATACTGAGAAACTGGTGTCACCCTAATAATTGGTTCCAAGTGTATCTGCCTTACGAACTCCCACTCTAGAACTTGTAAATTTTGATACGTGTGATAGGATAATTAGTTTAAGACCTGGAAATTTTATTAATTACCTCGATTATGCATATCAATTTCTCATGCAAGTAATGTCCGCCTCTTTGTGTAAACCAGCTGAAGGAGTAGAATTCGGTTATCTGCCACAGGACTTTCTTAAGATTGCTGGAAGTGTTCGTTGAAACACCCGGTATATATATTCTATGTAACGTAACACTCCTCGGCACATTTATTAGCTTTCTCTGAATACCAATGCAACAGAAGCATGAAGCTCCTTTGTGGTTCTTGTTCTGGTGGCAAAGCGGCATTTAGGGCTGTTCCATTCAGGGCATTCTGGGCGCACCTGGACAGCTCTCGACAAATCAAACATGCTTCACCAGGATAGGTTGGATAGGTTGGAGAACAAAGCCGCGAAGGTAACCTAGAACGCTCGCACTAAGCAGGTAAAAATACAGAAAAAAGCCGACAGATCACATGCCCTGTGGGAAGGGATGTTACGCGATGCAGTGTGCCGGGAACCTACCAAGTTAACGGAACGACCATTAGAGCACTAAGGCGTAGACGCCTGTTTCATGACCTGCATGACACGCATGACATCTCATGACATTCATTTCAATGCCTATCATTAATGTTCGTCATACACTCTTGTCACGCTATGCCAATTTTGGTGCCAAGGCGTGGGCGGCTGTTTCGTGACCTACATGACACGCATGTCATTCATGTCATGTCATGATAGGTCATGACATTCATGTCATGACCTATCATTTATTTTCTTCATAGAGTCTTGTGATACTATGTCAATTTTGCTAGGTATCCACACGTAGGCTATCTTTATGAATTTTTTTACACTAGTTGTTGCAACTGTTGTTTATATATTTACTTTTACGCTGTACAGGAGGTCCCATTACAGTCTTTGACCTCGGGACCTCCTCCTCTATATTATTGCCTTGTACTATATATTGCCTATTAATAAAAAATAAAACCTCATTCATTCAAAATAAGGCGGCTGTTTCACGACCTACATGACACGCATGTTATGACATTCATATCCTGATCTATCATTTATGTTGGTCATACACTCTTGATACAGTATGCCTATTTGGGTCCATATAAAGACGTGGACGCCTGTTTCATGACCTACAATACACGCATTTCATGACCTATCGTTTTTGTACGCTATACACTCTTGTCATACTATGCCAATTTCGGTACATACCAAGTTAACGAAGCGACCGTGAGAGCACCAAGAAGTAGGCGCCTGTTTCATGACCTACATGGCAGAAATGTCATGATATTCATGTCGCGACCAATCATTTATATTTGTAATACGCTCCTGTCATACTACGCTAATTATGGCACATACCACGAGGTAGGCGGCTGTTTCGTGACCTACATAACACACATGCCATGATATACATGCAATGACCAATCATTTATATTCGCCATACACACTCGTTATACTGTGCCCATTTTAGTACATAACAAGTTAACAAAACAACCATGAGAGCACCAAGACGTAGGCGGCTGTTTCATGACTACATGACACGCATGCCATAATATTGATGTCATGACCTATCATTTGTGTTCGACTTACACTCTTGTTATACTATGCCCGTTGTCGTACATATGAAGACGTAGGCGGCCGTTTCATGCCCTACATGATATGCATGTAATGACCTACCATCTATGTTTGCCATACACACTTGTCATACTATGCCAATTTTGTTACATAGGAAAACGTAGGGGGCTGGTTCATGACTTACATGACGCGCATGTCATGACATTCATGTCAAAGCCTATCATTTATGTTCGTCATACACTCTTGTTATACTATGCCAGTTTTGGTACATCAAGACGTAGGCGGCTTTTTCATGACCTGCATGATACGCAAGTAATGACCGATCATTTATGTTCTTCATACACTCGTGTCATACTATGACCATTTTAGTACATACCAAGCTAACGAAACGACCATGAAAGAATCAAGACGTAGGCGGCTAGATAGATAGATACAGTCAACGTTGCAAATGTTTGCCAAGAAATGCTTCGCATTTAAAACGAAAAAAGAAACACCCACCTTAAATCACAACTACAATGCAGTAGTTTCGTGCGGCTCCCACAGAGGGTCAAACATTATTTAAGAAAAGTTAGGCTGCAAATGACCCACCCCTGCCGCGAGTACGTTGCCATGGAAAGGGCGCACTACGGACTACGGGTGCTCTTAAGCGAATACCTTCTGCAGCGATCTCGGGTGGCTATAAAGTCGAAAACAGCAAGGCCGCTTATCACGCCATACCTCCTGTGCACGTTGCTTTAAATTTTGCTCCATTGAGTGTATTGTGGCATTCTCACCACCAGAAGCCTGGCATGCCCTCCGCCGTCATTGCAACACACCGCAGCAGAGAATAATGCGACACTTACGAACTTCCTTATTAAAGCGAAAGCATTACTGGCCGCGAAATTGCAATTTCGCCGTGGTGGTGTTCCGAGGAGGCACATGACGTCAGACCGCGTTCCTCGTCATTGCGCTCGCCTCCGCTCGCTTCGCCAGCGGCGTCGCATACCTCATAACATGTCGGAGGATTGAAAAGGAGAGCTCGCGTGCGCCGCAACCACAGCTGAGGCGGCAGTATGGACGGCGACAATTCTGATAAGCCGGAGGAGGCCTGGAATCAAGACATCGGAACGAGATGAAGAGGAAACGAATCGCCCAGGAAACAGACGCACAGCGCGCCGAACGACTGGCTAAACGCCGCAACATAGCTAGACAACTAGACTAACCTGGACTTGCAATCAGGATTAACCAAGGCTAACCATGCTATGCCTTAGCTTTCGCTGCGCATATCCTGGCATAGCCGAGCTAAGTCACTGCCAATTTTTTCATTTACTCGCGAGTGCGCGACGGCACGATGGCTGCATTGTCAATGGGCATGAACGAGCTCACGCGCTGATAACATGGGCCATCTTGAAAAGCCTGTATACTTGCTCTGGTAAGTTTGCCAATTCCGTCTTCATATCTAATTTCTACTAAGGGCAATTTTAGCATAAACATTTACCAAAATCTTACTTTCACATTGCTTTGTGTTCTTTAATTTAACAACTCCGAAAGCAAGGCAGAGATGCCTCAAACCATATATTTTGACATTATTTGTCTCTATGTTCGGTTAGCATAGGGGACAGTTTTGGAAAACCGCATCTAATGGAAATATATATTGTAATATCACTTAAACGACGCTTATACCATTGCAACCATACTGCAAGCGGCGTCGTTGGTGTCTCTGAGATAGAGAAAAGTGTCTGATGATTACGATACCATTATTGCTAAATTTGAGCGCAGCTCGATACGTGTTTTCATTTCGCGATACCCTGAGGCAACGAATTTGAGACCGAAATCACCGCCCCGACTAGCAGCGGGCCACTGCCATCAGAGCCTTCGTAGAGAAAGGGGCAGTATGGCAACGCTGGTATTATGAGCGGCATTGGAGCCATCTGGGGTATAGAAGATCATGAAAGCGGGAGCAGTGGGACTAGTGCGTTCTCACGGTTGTGCCATTTTTTGTATTTCTTTTTCTTTGCGTTTATCGTCTTCAAATAAGAATTTCCATTAGCTACTTCCTGCCGCCCGATTTTTGTCCTATTCCCTTTAGTGGTGCGAGCTATGACACAGGTGCATCATCATTATCATCATCACCATCATCATACCGAGGGACACCGACGCTCATTTCAGGAATGGGTGCCTAGGAGCTGCACTCTGGAAACAAGGTGAAGACAGCCTTAAATATCTGGAACCAGAACTGTTCAGACTTTATTAGTTTGCCTTAGGCGCTAGATGCACTGTGACAGCATATTTATAGCACTGCTACGCTTTTTCAGCAGTACTGTTCTCTACGTGGGCCCTACAGCCACTGTAGACTGCAGTCCACGTCCCACATTCTGCTTGCACCAAAGGCGCTCAACCAACCCGTCATATTGCGGTCTTATCTTCGAGAGCGGTCCTGAAACGGTGCCTGCCAAATGCAGCTTTCAGTCGTTTATCAGCGCCCAGCTTAAAGTGAACTTTGTGATTTTATCTTGTCAACTATCTCAATCTCAAGAGCCGATCACGGAGCACACAAGTGTCGCCTCCCCCCGTTGGGATAAATGTGTACAGTCAGGCGGCAGCAGTAGTCAAGGGCGCGTAAACGTTTGTTTTACAGACATCGTGCTTGTTAAATCCCGTCGCGCCGAAGACACCTACGGAAGCACTATACAAAACTGATGTAGCTGATTTTAGGTGACATGTGTGGGCTTATTGACCAGTTGTCTTGACCGAAAAAAGGTCACGTACTCGTGACGCCTGCGCCAGAAAGGATGTCCCACATTTGCCGCCAGGGTTTGCGAGTGGTGGCGCAGGCTAACACTCCCAGGCTTAGTTCTAGTAGTAACACATAAATGCTCCAGAAAGTGAATGGGAAAACGGAACCCAATAGGCAGACTATCTCACGCGTAATGCGATGACGCGGAATGATTCCCCAGCTGCCGCAAGTTGTTTCTTCATCCACCTTCATTTCCATTAATTTGTCATTTCTTTAATTCAATTAGTAAGTGCAAGTAATTTTACCCGTTCTGTCCTTTGTGTCTGTGTCTATAGGCTTATGATGGTTATATATATATATATATATATATATATATATATATATATATATATACAGCATATAAAACGAAGACCGTATGCTGATGTTCCTTTTTACAGCAAAACGCTATCTAGAAGACGAAAGAAGGCCGAAAATGAACGCGCAACAATAAAGATGTAGAGATGCTCCGGCCTTGCAAGGTAACCACAACTAGGGGAACGTAGCGTTACCAAACCACCCGCTATGCGTCGCCGATTCTACAACTTCAATCCCCTTCGCTGTTTTCAAAATCTCGATTAGGCCGATCCACCAGCGCCGCAGCGAAGGCGAGCGTTATTTACGGCACGGAACTTCGGGCTCGCCCTAATCTCCGCCACCAGGGTCCCTGCAGCTAGCGGCGTTCGCGTCAGCTTTCATTCGGCCGCCCCTCCATTAACGAGCGCTCGGAGAGGAAGAGGTAGAGCACAGCTGGACCGATCAGCTGCATCCGTTCCTTGCAGTGCTGATTGAGATGCCACTCTTTCATGGGAGAAAAAAAAAATAAAAGAAAAAGAAACGCCATTAAAATTTTTCTTCTTCCGCGCCAGCGATTGCAAATACGTTTGAGCACCTGGATCTTGTTTGGTGATGGTCACTCGTTTTTGTCTAGCGCGCGCGTGTTTGTGTGCTGCTCCCACACTTAGCATCTAATTTTCACGAATGTGCACCTAGTGTGCACTGAAAGACTTGCACGCTTAATGCAACTGTTTGACGTGCGAACGTCCGCAGTCGCCATTCGCGGTACCTATACTGCAGTCCACTCTGCGGACGAGGGGAAGGTATTGTTCTACCGAACCGGCAGGGTAAAGTTTCGTTCCAAGAGGACGCGTCTCCAAAACAGTGGCAATCCACTGCGGGAGCTTCGTATCACCGCGTAACTTGTAATGGCAAGCACAAGTGCACTCAGCGTTGGCGCACTCGTCTTTCTAAATCTGCCTTGCCCCCCCCCCCCTCTCCCCCCTTCCCCAAGCTGTGAACGCCTGCCTCGTTTTAACTGCGTATAGCGTGCCAAAGTAATCCTATCTGATGGGGGCACCACCTGTTTGGCATACTTCCTGCTTACGACAATTCGGGCCTCCTGCATGCGGCGTGGGTGAAATATATAAGTGAATAACTGTTCACGGAGCGCGACTGTATAAACTGACCTCGCAGTTTAGATTCGGCAGAGCTTGCACTTTGGCGCATCAAGACAAGGAACTTAAGGTGTTAATAATAATTGGCAGTTCGTTGCGGGGCGTAGAATCGTCGTTGCCTGACATGAGCAGACAGGGTTGCATGTGAGTTTCTCTAGCTGATATAAATG
This sequence comes from Dermacentor variabilis, assembly GCF_050947875.1. Classification (NCBI taxonomy): domain Eukaryota; kingdom Metazoa; phylum Arthropoda; class Arachnida; order Ixodida; family Ixodidae; genus Dermacentor; species Dermacentor variabilis. The sequence goes on along the minus strand of NC_134569.1, from coordinate 97,871,619 downwards.
TCCTGAATGAAGGAATAACCGCATCCGTTGCCGCTAGTACTGCAACAAGGACGACAACACAGCGCGTCGAATTGCACGCTAGACGCGGCGTACAACTGGACACAATTAACATTTGAAGCATAAGTTTTAAGCACCCGCATACACTAATGATAATGTTTATGTCAATGGCAAACATTGACGATGACAATGACAAGCTGTTGACAAACAATGATAATGACAAACTGACATAAGCCGACAATGTTTAGTTTACGCTCAGGATCCTAACGGGCATCTCCTTAGAGATAAATCGGGAAAACTTTCACTAAAACTCCTAGCGCTGTGTTCGTGACTCCATTGTACATGTCACACAAGTATAAGCATCCTGGTGCTTCAATTTTTCCCTTTTCATTGCTTTCGACAATGTATGACTGGAGTATAAAAAAATCGTGAGTGCTTTTTCACAAGATTGTGACAGATAAAGCACGGTACTATATTTGACGACAATTTAACATAACAATATCTAAGGGCTTACCTTTACTATTTCTGCTAATAAGTTCCCCGCCGTTTGAAATACATAGTTTTCTTATTATCACATACATATACGGAGCGCTAGTTTGCACAACTTAAAGGCTACTACGGAGGAACTTCTAGCGTAGATCTTTGCATAAGAAATTATGCGGAAACCATCGACGATGGTTGTCGCAATAGGCAATGTTTCTCGTTGTACACGACAGTCTTGGCTACCTCACGCCATTATGAAGCTTCTGGCATCTTGGCTAAAGAAATTTCACGCGCTGCGTCACTCTTCACTCATCGATGGACCACTCCATTTGGAGCCACCCCTGTAGTGCTGCACAAGGCACAAACTCGGCGTGCATTTGTCACACACACCCCTGAGGCACATCTCTTCTGCCACGACAAAGTGCAGGTGTGCATCCGCCGTGCACGTGGGGATGTCGTCATGACTTACACAACCAATCAATCAGCGGCGCTCCTTCCACGTATCTTCCTTTTCGATACGTCACCCCTCTCAGCCTCCTCTCCACGATAACAGCATCAAAACCCGTCCTGCACCGCAAAAATGAAGCTTCGCTTTAAAGCCAAGGCTACACATTGAGCGACCTTACAAACGTTCGCATCTCTAATGGAGCAAGCATAACTTTGGTGCGAGCAGGTCTAATTTTATATGCGAGCAGCTCAGAATTAAAACGGACGTTATCATTATGCCATTGTTGCAAACTCGCTGTGGAATTATCGGCAAGGACACTGCAGATGAGGCTGCGCGCTTGACTCAGCAAGATCATAACATGCATATAGACTGCTATCGAGAACCAATGCAGAGCGGCAACTTTACCAACTTGCCCTCTGCATAACATTTTGACAGTGGAAATGACTAGATTTCGTCAACTCTCGATTGTATTCACTGGGTCTTGACTTGAGGTTTCGCCCACCACCCGGTCTTCCCCATCGTGAAACATTTGGTGTGCCGTATTTGACTTAGCGTCTTATTTACGAACGCTTATTCATTTCTCACGCGACTGTTCAACAGGAACGTAAAATAAGGCAATATGCTAAGGAATGCAATATAAGGACTACCCGTGCCAACTCAGGATTTGCTTGGTCAACCACTCACGAAAGTGAGGAAAGCAAAATATTTAGAAATTGCGTTCTCCGCGGATATAACGCAGAATCTTCATGCTGAGTGCATAGCTTTATAAGCAGGTGGAGCTGTAACCTTTAATAGAATGAATTTTAAACATACATCCCATGACGCTATAAAAGCACATTATATTTTTTAACAAACGTGAGGCCGTTTTTAGAATATGGTTGCATCATGCGGGATCTACACACACAAACTCAAGAGCATATTTAGGAGGCAATTCAAAACCGTTCTGCCCAATTTCTATAGGAATATGCTACTCACATAAAAAAAGCATCACTGATATAAAACGACATCTTGACAAGTCGGGGCTTTCTTATCGCAGCGTTTTTTTTTTTCGCTTCCCCTTTTTTACGCGACGTAGTCTTTAATCGAGCTGCTTTTAATAAAGACAGCTGTCTGCAGCTGCCGGTTTATGCAACTCGGCGCCATAATATACCCTTCTGAAAATAACGCAAATCTGCACACTCACTTGACTCACTTAACGACCCCTGCAGACGGGCTAGATGGTGCATTGCAGATCGACGGAAAATAATCGCACTGGAAGACACACACGAACAGCCGAGAAAGACACAGGACAGACACAGAATAGCGCCTGTCCTGTGTCTTTCTCGGCTGCTCGGTGTGTCTTCCAGTGCGCTTATTTTCCATCGATCACTTCCAGGTACAGGAATTTTCTTTTTCCCCGTGTATACGATGAGTGGATGGAATCTTCTCTCCTGCGAAGTCATAGGAGTTGTCTCTGGCCCATGGTGGCCCGATGTTTTTAGGTGTAATTCACAGACTTGATTAAATGCAATATTATATTTCTTGGCGCTCGTTGGCCATTACTGTCTTTTACGCAACAATACCCCATATATCATTATCACGATATGACGTTCACTCGGTGTTTTTTTTCGTCCTTGGTCTTGCTTTTCCTGATGTCAGCTGTGCTGACATCAGCATCTACTGCTGTTGTCATTGCTGCAATCGTTGCTACCCGCCGCCACGCCTACCACTGTGAGCGTTGTTGCCTGACGCTGCCATTATCTGCTGCTGTTAGTGTCACTGCAATTGTTGTTAATCGTAATCATTGTTAGAAATTGTTTTATTAGGCTTCAAGCTGTGCTTTTAGTTATATTCTTGTGTATTAGGTTTATGACCTAAAGCTCAGGAACCTAGACTTGTGTTTCTGGGCTATTACGTATTTGTATATTTAAAAACACTTTTGCTGTCACGTGATCTGGCTCTGGTTGCGCTCTGCTACATGTTTGTACGTTATACCTTCTCTGTCTTCTTTTACACTTTTGTGAGTACGTGTGTGTGTTTTGAACCTCCCCTCTCCCGCCCCCACTACTTTCATGCTCACAGGGCGATATGTATATTTGTAAATTAAATAAATAAAAGATGGGGCAGCCGATCTAAAACGTTGAAAAAATTGCTATAGAAAACAATAAAACGTCTCATTGCAATACACAGTGGCGAATTCAGGAAAATGAGTTTTGCATAAAAGTAGTCCATATAAATGGCATGAGCCGGGCGAAAAGGAAACAGTTATCCATAAAATTCATGCAACGAGCAAGCACATTTTGTGATCTTGCGTCCAGATCACAATTATACGAGTACAAAACCGCACATTCGACCAGGAGGTGCTTCCCCAGCATGCATTTAAAACATAAAGCTACCGCAGAAGTTGTTGCTCCCTGTATTGAACGTTGAATCGAATCGCATTGAATCGAAAGCGCCACTTTGTGAAGAACACAAATGATATAGCGCAATAAGGAGGCGCGAGTCGTAGGGCGGTACATCTCTCAACGCTATAACTGTCTCGCACCTGCGTACTGCTGGCTTTCAGAGCACGCCGAAGACGACGGTAATTTCATAGCGGCATTGATTGATAAACGGTGTTAGCATCAGCGTCAGCTTTGCGAAAGAAATGGGAAAGGCCACATACGTTCTTTTTTGTTGTAAATTGTTTTTTGTTCGTGCGCATAATAGCAAACCATGCAATGAAGATAAGCGGCCCTAAACGCTTCCGAGTGGTATAGCTGGCGTCTCTCGAATGCGTCTCCCTACTTGGAACGACGAACATTTGCAGGCAGTTCACGTACGCTTATTTATTCAAGTTTCTCTTCATCATCGTCGGCAGCAGACGCCGCAGTTGTGCTGAAGCTTGGCATGTGCGAGCACTGCGGTGTGGCGGTGCCAGATAAGGCTAAGCGTGTGGCCGTTGGGCACGTTCTCTTAGACCTCGGAGTGCTGCTTTACGTTATTTGCTTGACCGCTGACAGTTTGATGGAGAGCAGCAAACTTGCTTTCACGAAGAAAAGAATATGCGGCTCCGACAGCATACCCTGCGACATAAAATGGCTGGGCAACCTTATATATAGTGTCGCGGAGAATATTATCGCTATACGGAGAAGGATAGTGCGCTGCTCATGACTGAAGAAGATGGACGATTGAGAAGTTCGAGGTTCACGCTGATCCCTGCCATTGTCGTTGCGCTTACTGCGACTGTGCCGGTTATAAAAGGAGTACTGATTCCAAACGGCCCATTATATTTGGTGGAGGCTGCTGACTGCCTACAACCCTGGATCTCCACAGCCGTTCTTTGCCTCCTGTTCCTGTGATGCCCACGGAGGAAGAGCTGCAAGTTGCTTCACAGCCCCGATTGGGGTCCGTTCAGGCACTGATCGGCAACACCACCCTGCTTTCTTTAGTGGAGCCGACGGCCAGGAGGTAGAGGATTGGCCTAAATCATACGACCGGGTGAGCAAGCACAACAAATGTCATAGTTTACTGATGTCGCCAGTCAGTGGTTCTGCAACCACGAGACTGACTGACGACTGGCTGGCCTTCAGGACGAAACTCGGGGCGCTATTCGGTCGTCCAACCATTCAATAAAGTTCACTTCAGACCTGTAGCGCAGACCGTAACTCCAGCTATTGTGGTCCGGTGGCCAGCTTGGATATAGCTCTACTTTGAACAGGTATAGCGGTGTCTTCAAGCGCCACTACGCCAATTCTTGAAAAACACCACATCTAAAATGTGCCACATATAACATTATCACCCCACCGCGGGATTCATGTTAAAAGCTGGTTGCTAAGCAACTGCCTTTCGTTCTTTCCGTTCGTGCAAGTCCGCACTTTTTCCCATCCTTAATGTCGGTTCCAGGCTTTTGTGCCTTGTAAAAAAATTACGCTGCCTTCCAAGTACCTGTTAATTCCTTTCCATAGCCGAGTCTGCAAGAATCTTTTTGTGAGAATGGATTAAGCAGCTTGCACTTCGACCTTGCTCGGCCAGTTTTGCTTGAGTATGACTTAAGTCCGCCTTCCAGTTAGACAGCGCAATAGTGTTATACAAGCTACACAGCCACCAAATTAACTAGGCTGAAGGTTCTAGCACTCGTCTGCTGCTAATAAGAAAAATACGCTTAAGGATTTACGTGCTGCACAGCCCAATCAATTTGTGATCGCTGTAAGCATCCAAGCAAGCCGCAAAAATAAATGAGCGCACCATCATGCTATCAGCTTCAACCTTAGCTCTGAGCCGTGTTCACTTTTGTTCTTTTACGAGAATATTTCTGTTTCTTCCAAGTCTCGCCAAGTTCCTAGAAAGCCGATGCACCAAGATAACCTCTGCCATGGCGGTGAGCGCAATTTTTAGTGCCAATCTGCATAGGATTATGTCCACTTCTCAAAACAAATTTTGTGTTGCATAAGTGGCTGGACAGCCGAGTAATTATGGAAAATTAAACATTCTCACCGCCGTTTTGAAGATACTGCCATTAGCCACATCCATGGTATGAAACGGATGGAAATTTGTGAGATAATGAGCTTTTTGGGATTGTCAGTGCCCCACCGGGATCTGCGGTGTGCCTTATGTCTTACGTATTCGTTTACATAAACCTAGTGCCTAGTACATCAACGTGCAGAAGCCGCCTTTGTGCTAATGGCGCTGGACTTTGACTTCTGCTTTTTGTTTCTTCCTTAAAAGTAAAGTAAAGGAAAGTACTGAGTAAACAACATTTAGCACATTGATAGTTATGCTAACCGAGAACTTTAGTTTCAAAGAGAAACGGGTATTTCAACCGTCCCGAACATATTAGTTATGTTCAAGACAGGAGAAGAAAATTTGAAGTAGACCCGCCACAGCAGCACTTCGACGCGCGCAAAATGCAAGAACGCCTGTGTACTTAGATTTAAGTACAGTACTTCAGGGAGGGGGGGGGGGCGCTCAAAGTTATTGTGTGGCTTTGCGAATTTCTTATTTCGTGGGTTTTACGTTGACGTTATGAACAGGTATAAAAAAGCACTGCACAACGCTTAATGAGCATTCACACGACAGGCAAGAGCAGGAAGTTTGACAGCCGACAGCATATTACGCGACGCCTGTCTCATCAGAACGTGCTGTACTCGCCGAGTGCGGCCTACTCCACTCGCAGGCCATATTGAAAATATGGACCGGTATTTCCTTCCGTACTTTTGGTGGTCGTCTGCCCCCTGTCGCCTGCTCAACCTGTCAACATGAGGTGAATCGGCCTGTCTTTCTAGGCTAACTATCCGGTGGTGCAGAATCGCGTTTGCAATCGCGAACAGGCAGGAAGGTACACATTTCAGCACGAGAGTTATTAGGAAGAACGGTGTGGAAAGCGCACGCGTAGAAATGAGAAGGATGATTTGATTGTATCGAAAGCCTTTCACGTGTGCGAAACCTGTCTGCGCATTTGGTGCTTTCCCAACTTCTCGAGAGGACGCTTTCAGCTCGTGATACCCGTTGTATGTTACAATATACACGGTCTCCAATACTTTTCGAACTCCGAGTGTCTAACGCTACGTCATACGTACACGCGCGAGTGATCCCGTTTCTCGCCTTAAAGATACGGCGGAATGCAGATCTATAAGGAGAACGCTTTTTGGCAACCGCAGTCCGAGAAGCTTCGCGCTTCCATCGGAGCACAGCGGTTAAGATTCCTACAGAGATTCTTTTCATACACGCATACCTTCCCCCCATAAGCTACAAAGCTGCACAAACTTGAGGTGAGAGTAGCGCACTTCGACGGCAGTTAGTGCTAGCGCGGCGCAGGCCTCGTTATTCTAACGAAAGAAGCCTTCAGAAGCGCCTCTAGGCGTTAAATGCGTTATAGGACAAGATATTTATAATGTACGTAAAGCGTACAAGACCAGCCCTTTGAAACGCTGAAATCAACAAAAATTATGTGGCGAAGGTCGTACCAGTTCATTGTAACAAAAAAGTGCTTCGGCACAACCCGGTGGTTGCGTGGTTTTTCTCTGTCAGTACTATGCAGGTATCAACACTATGTGGGTTTTTGTGAAAGACTGTGGTAAATCCTCCCACTGAAAACACATTCAGTAGAACATGCGTAAGAATGGTTTGTAAAATTCACATGAAATGCCATCAGGGCCGGGAGTTTTTCACATGCGTAACTGATGGCTCTTGAGCGTAAAATACCGATTACGTTGTCAGATGTGGACTTGAAATGTTCGCTTTTCAAATCGTCAGCAATTAGCCCCTTCAGTTCTTATTGGTTCTCTACAAACATGTGCTATGAAAGGCTGTTGCCCAGAAATTACATACATGTCACTCGTATGGTTCCTAAGTACTGTTCTAGTAATTATGAGTGACTTTCAATGCTTCAGCTTGATCTCGCAAAATAATTTGATTGGGTCCAGCCTGTCTCTTTATTTTCTCGGCAATAACACGCCAATGTTGGTGCCGCAGTGCTTAATGACGTTCGACTTCGTTATAGCCGTTGCACAACTAGCTTCATTATCAATGGTAGCCTATCTAATCCCGTCCACATCCGTCCTTCAATGATACGGGCGTGTCCCATGTTCCCGCTCATCTCCGCTTTTTTACTTAGAACGACTCTGTGTTTTAGCATTTTGAACTCCAACAATGTTTATGGTTTTAATATTTTGGGTAATGAGTTGGAAGTGTTGGCATAAGCTGATGATATCGCATTCTTCTGCAACGGCAAGCCAAGCATCGATAAAACCCTTTCTAACATAGAGCAGTTTGGTATTGCCTCCGTTGTGCGAATGAATAACTCCAAGAGATCCGGCCTGAGGTGTGGGTCTTGGGCCATTACGCCATCACTTTATGCTGACATTGAATGGACTTGTGTGCCGCCTATATATCTAGGAGTTCCACTTTATGCCTGCAAGTTCAGTACACATTACAGGAGAAAGTGCGTTCACCCCCTCCAGCGCTACACAAATACCTCTGTCGCGTATCGTGTTTCAATACTTGGAAGAGCAGAAGCCTGCACCTGGTTTTTGGCAACCAAAGTTTTCTATGTCTTGCAGGTTCATCACTTCGGAAGACTTCACGTTCAAAGCTTTAGCAGCAATTTTTCAACTTTTATATAGCCTTCCAGTGTTGAACCTATGAGATTTGATAACGATTTTCAGCCAATGAGTGCTGGACGGTTAGGGTTGTTGCATTTGTGTGTGCGACAGTTAGTCTCGCGGTTTCTCGTTTTTGGGGGATAGCTCTCCTTCGATATAACGAGTTTTTTTGCAGGTTAACCTGGCTCATGTCCTACCAAAATTGATGTGTCTTCGAATTTCCTTTCGTGACCTTGTTTATGGGCGTTCATGCCTGAGGCTTATTTTTCTATTGGTTGTCTGACTGTTCGTTTTTATAAAGATTATTTGTTCACTGTGTCATAAAAATATCTTTCCGATTATTTAATATAGATTTAATATCTATTTAATATCGCCTCCATTTTATCGATCAATATATTAGACTACCAGGACATGATTTACTATCAAGAGTGCGCGATATCCCAGTTCCTCTTTCTGCTAAAACTTCTTTTTACAAATGACACTGAAACATCTCCAGTTAGAACATAGCTTCGAAAAAAAAAAAACGTTTTTGTCAATTAAATGTCGCCTTTGTAATGTGCCTCAGACTACTAAACACTGTTTATTTATTGTAAAGATGGCATTTTAATCTGGGATGTCCTGCATATAAATCTGCAGAAATATATTGATCTTAATTCTCACAGTATACGATATCTTGTTGTTCAGCTTGATGACGTTCCATTCGAAACATAGTGATACGCCTGCGTAGCCTATGGACGACTCGTATGCAAGACCAAAATTCAGAAAGAAAAATTACCTCAAGATCGAATTTCTCTCAAATTATAACGCAATTAAAGACATTTACGATCAAAAATGTCAGCTGAATTGGTATACACTTCTGATTACGCGTTTAACTTCTGGTTTTAAGTTTTTGTTGTGGTGGAAGGTGGTGTTTTTCGTGGCGTTTTCTTTGTATGTACTGCTCGGTGACCTATCATTGGTCATGACCGTCTGGTGCTCATAATATTGTAAATGGTTCCTGTACACACATAATTTCATTCATTGCGACAAACACCAAGTATAAAAATACAACCATTCCACTCTGTAAGATGGAATGGCAGCAAAAGCTGACGACAGTCAAAGCTCTCAAACGAAAAACAAAGTGCTTTCGCTCCCACTCCATCTTTACAGAGTGGAATGGTTGTCATATTTTGCTTTGCGAGTCTGGCGTCGTTGCTCGTTCGGAGGTACGCGGGCTCACGATTGTCGTTTTCTTCCAGCATCGCGGGAACGTTCTCCGTCGGTGGTCGTTTCGTGCCAGCGCCCTTTACATTCTCGTTGCTGTTCCCTCCGGTGCTCCTCGTACGAATGTTGTCCTTCGGGTGTACGAAGTATACGCGTCCGCCCCGTCGATCAAGCAGCTGTCTTTAGCACCGATACCTCTCCTGCTTGACGTCACGCTATTGTTCAGCGCGAGCGTTCTAATCTGTTCGGCATTTTGACGCCTTCGCTGCCGCACTGCACCCGCATCGGTTTTTTAGAAATTGCTAAGTCCATTTCTGTTGCCTGACTGCGGATTTCTGACTGCGGATTGCCGGATTTCTGTTGCCAAGAATACTGCGGAAGGTTAATCATATACAGCTTTCGCTGTAATAAAAACTCAGTGGTGGCGTTGATGTAATGTCCCTGTTTTACACTCTGTGGGTGCGATCCACCATCGTAAAATAGTTTTTTTTTACGCGGCAAGAATTCTTTTTCTTTTCTCTCTCTACATATTTTGGCAGCGTCACTGACCTTACGCAAAAATTTTCGCTGCTTACATCTTGTAATGGCAAGTGACCACAAACAACACGCCCTCACTGATTACCATTAGATCTAATGCACCAACGGGTCATACGAATAAGTACGTTTTATTGCTTTGTTTCTACGATACGTTTATTCTGCTGTTTTTACATACGCTCTGTAGCGCATGTAAGCACAGCGCAAGAAACTTGAACGCGCAAACCGACGGCCCGATGCATGCGGCAGTCTGGCAGCAAGGATGACGTCCTACCTCGTGAGATATAGAGGGGCGAAAAGGCACTCACCGCGTCAGGGAAGCTTCCACACACACAAAAAAAGAATGAAATGAACGATCAAATTCGTGAATTGTGTATCAAACCCATGTACCTGCGTAGCAATTGGAGCAATTTACTGCAACGTAACCAAAACAAGCGACCTAATAGTTTATATGTCTGTAATATTAACCACTGACTACAAATTGTACAGCTTCCCGCTGCTTGATTTTTGTTGATTTCGGCCTTTCTAGTCACAAATTTTGGTAGGCTCTACTTGCGTTCTTCTCTTAAGTATGATCTATAACATATCGAACACAAACGGCCAATGCGTGTTTCATTAGAAAATGAGCCGCTAGCCGCATTGGCAATGCAGATGAAGTTATGCGGTTTTACGTGCTTATCCACTAACCCACTACGGCACGCCGTAGTGGATATCTGCGAAAATTGGGACTACTTCAGTTTTTAACGTGCACCGAAATCGAAATACACGGGTGTTTTCGCATTTCACTCCCATTGAAATGCGGCCGCCGTGGCCGGGATTCAATCCGGCGACCTCGTGCTTAGCAGCCCAACATTACAGCCACGTGGCACTGATTGTCATCGAAGTGAGCTATTGCGCGTGTTTCCTCAATCCCGTATGCGCAATATCCCATATATACAGCGTTCACTACTTTAAGTGAAGAAGCAGAATCAAAGTAGAAGTGTGTATATTTTAATGACACAGCCAAAAATGCTTTTAAACGTATGCAATACCACGATGTCTGATATTACGCTGTAACTCGTGCAACCAGTTTTCAAGTTTTTCTTGGTACTTTGCCGAAGGTTATGATAAAAACTGTCTCGAGAAGAATTGTCACGAAATAACCTTTTTTTAAGAGGCAAACGGTACGGCAAGGGTTACTCGCCCGGCGAACTAAAACTGAGGGCGACTCGAAGAGCGGTCAGTGGAGCTATCTGTACTGGCTTCGTTAGCAAACGATACTGTTAATTTGTTGATTGCAGTTTCTACTTCGACGTCTCTGTAATGCTTAAATGGGGCAAGAGGAGCGGAGTTCTGCCAATAACTTAGTGGGTGGGTAGCGAAGCGTAATTTCAGCATTGCTGTATTTGCGATGAGCACACGTTACCGTGGTTTCATAGCTTCGAAGTGCACCGAATGGAATGAGTATTGTTTTTTCGCTGTGAAAGGGTGCGCCAATGCCATGGGAGCAGATTCGGTAGCTGTTACAGCAATCATGAGCAGGCTGACCAGTGCGAGCGGTGCCTAAACAGCCACGCTGCACCACAACACACACAAAGTAGGAGCGGGTGTGAGGCAAACATGTATAGCCGTTCAGCGTGCTTATACCCGACATGTGCAAACGTGAAACATCGAAGAGCTAAAGGAGAAACATCCGGCCTACTTCCATAAAAACACTGCCGAATGTGTCAAACGTCTAACGTACCTGTAAATAAAATTCGAGGGAGACAGCGGATGCACCTTTAGCCACAGCCTTTCGAAATACGTCGGAAGTTGTTACGCAAGATATCCATCCATGACATGAATTGACAGTGAGAAATCAAGAAGAGGAAAGTCAGAGAGGTCAACCAGACGAGCGGCCAGATTGCTACCCTCCACGGGGAACAAGGGAAAGGGGGAAGATAAAGAGGTAAAGGGGAAGAGAGTGATCAATGAGTGCACGTGAAATGTTGCACAGGAGCAAAAGAAGCGGTCTGTATAACCGGTGCACTTCAAGAACATTACTTGCGCCCGAATCGCTTTTTGTGCCAGTGACGGACATAGCCGCGGTCCGCGAATTTTTCACTCGGAGTCGGGTCTCGAGTACAGTCGGTTTAGAGTTGCCCGGAGAGGCAGGCATTGGACGTCGTAGCGAGGACAGGTACACAATGGTTGGTCGATGGTTTCCTGACACCTACAGGACTCGCACGTCAGGCTGTCGGTCATTCCCACGCGATAGGAGTAAGCGTTCGTAAACGCCACTCCCAGCCACCCCCGTCACAGCAGTTGCTTCGCGGCGGGAAAGGATAGATGGTAGTTGTAGCCGTAACGAGGGGTTCAGCTTATGCATTCGGCAACGGAAGGCACTTAAGCTCCAGAATGCTTGTGTCTTTTAGCGTGCAAGCAGATGACGGTCCCTGGCAGCCTCCGTCCTCGCCAAAAGTATTGGACGCGTGTGGGCGTCTTCGTTGGATGACTGGCGATGCATGTGGAACTGCACGGCAGTGGTTATAGACATATTCGTGGCATCATATATCTAGAAAATTGACAAGTTGATGTGCACCATTGCGTCGTTGCATACGACAAAAAGGATCCGGGAAGTGTGTTTCATGATGTCAAACCATCGCGCTATGCTACATCGCCATTTCTGTTTTTGTGTAATAAAGAAACGGGTTTTGGGAGAATAAACGTGAAGTGACGTTTATTTTGGCCTACGTGCTTGGAGCGATTGCTCTCAGAACCTACTTCGTGGGGATCCAGGGGCACAATAATTAAAGGTATTACGAACTGTTTCTATTTTACTCTTGTCATTAGCCTTCCACGATTGGCGAGAAAAAAAACATTCTGGACGATGCCCAGTTGGCTTGTCAGTCAGGCGACTTAAAAGAAACTGCGAAACCTCCCCATTTGATAAGACGTGTACACATGATTACGTGTGGTTAGACGGAACATAAAATAAATTTATTTCCAATTCAATGCCCTCTGCGCGATTAGCCCGCAGCTCTTGGTCAACTGTTTTTTGGGCTGCGCCCAATTGGCCTGTCTTTCACGCGACGTCAAAAAACCGCGCAAGCTCACCACGTCAAAGTGACGTGTACGAACCAAATACTCAATAACATGCATCAGAAAGCAGATTATTTTGTAGGTGCAGAGTGCGCTGTTCCGAAAGCAATAGGGAGTGACTGCATTTCGATCACTTTGGCTGCTCGGAGCTCTTCACACGAATAGATTTATTTTGTTTTTGCTTATGATAAACAATTTTCCCGTCAGTATAACATTCCGGAGCCCTTTCGGCACGTATAGCACATGGATTCGCCAACTCTTTTTCGCTAAGGACCTGTTTTAGAGGTATTTTGACTCTCCGGAGCATGCCACTGCCTTTTTCGACCAACAATCGCAACCTAAGGGGAAGCGGACCAATAGCAGTTTCCTGCGCCACTTTTCTCACCCGAGTGCCTACTTTCACTGCGCTACCTGAGAAACGCCAGAATTCTCGCCCTTTCTACGCGCTCCTCGCCCATATTGCGATACTTAAGTAAGGAAAATCAGTCAATTTAGGCAATGCTATGCCCTTACAATGCAAACAAAAGTGACCTCCTATAAACGATGATAGTGTTTAGGCTGTTAAAACAACGCTTCGGGTCACCGCCCGATTCTTGCGTTAACGGCTACGGAAATTTGACGTTGGAAGTTTAAAATAAAGTCAGAATAGAATAGCTTTACGTTATAGGGCCGCAGGACCGCATTCATAAAGATTTTCGTTCGTAACAGCTCTTTGCCATTGCCCTGCCGACTTCTTTAGTAACATGTCTGGCATCAGGATTGATTCACACTAGCACTTATGAACTATGCTAGAGCGGGAGATATTTGTGAATACGGGCCCAGTTTTTTAAGTTCGTAATACACCAGTATACGTAATAAGAACCGACTTGAAAAACGGTCATGTCGCTTAGGTGTCTTCGGGTGTTAGAACGGTAAATGAAGCATGACTCCGAAGGTATATGAGTGGCATTTTGAATAGCTGCTTTTGTTCTTTCTTTTTTTGGGGGATAATATTGACATTGGGGGGGGGGGGGGGCTGATTAGAAGCATACCACTCACCGCTTCGCAATGTTACCTTCCGAAAAGAGGTGCCGCACTCACAAGCTGGAGGGAACCTATATCTGCTGAGTTGGAGCGGACCCCTTGCCGATGATCGTATCGACTTCAGTTTGCTGGAAGAAAAAATAATGCAAGTGGTTCACTCACATTGATTATGCCACTGCGGCATATTTGACACGTTTACAACAAATACAGTAGGCCACTGGCTGCTCGAAAACGCTATATTGTAGTTTGAATGAAAAAAGAAAGAATAATGATATGTGAAGCGAGTATTTGCAGACACGGGACAGTCACTCGGGATTTTTAAAACGACACAGAAAACTATTGCGGAACTTTGTGCATTCGTGCACAGTGAATGATGCTTGCTTCTAAGTTTCCGCATTTTCTGCGTATATAATAAACAAGATGATGTTCGACAGCTCCCAGCATACCGTGTGTGATTCTGGGATTAAAGTAACATTCGTCTTGTCTTGTTGGTTTCCCGGCATAGTGCTAAGGCAGCCTGTTGTTATCTGCGATGAAATGTACGCGGGGCTAATAAAGTCTAACTATCTGCGTGGTATCGAGCCTAGTATTTGTTTCTAATAAATTGAGCTTGAGGGTGAACTTTGTTGCCGTTGGCCTGTAGGCGCCCGTTTCTGTAACAACAAAATTTTTACAACGCCGGAACTGTTACCCAAACACTAAACAAGAGCTGGCCGTGCGTACCACGCGGTCCTTCAATTTCGTATCTACCAGCACCATAATATTAAGGAAACTGCCTTTGGGGTAGTCTAGCCACCTCGCACATTCTAGGGGATTGTAATGTACCAAAATGACTTTTCTTGACACTTCTATGAAACCTTTACTTTGTCATGCCCCCTCGTCTGGTACAGCGTTCGGTGGTTCAAACGCGATACACAGAACAAATGATTGAAAGCGCTTGTGACACCACCGGTGGGCGCTGGGAATACCGAACTGATGCGTTGTGACGTAAGCTTAAAGTGAGATGCCTTTGTGATGCACTGTCACTACGTTTCACGTTCCCAGCGATCACACAGCGATCATCGGTAGCGCAAGAAGTACCAACCGCCATGCGGTCAGAGCGTCGCGTTTGCATCACTGAGTGGTCCACAGAGCACTGGCACGATCTTCAGTTTCGCTTACAATTGTCGCGGAAAGGCTCTCGGCTAAAATCACACACAAATAATTCCTAGTTGTGTGTGGTGGCGGTAACCAATAAAGCCCACGAACTTGCAAGGTTGAGTTTCTCCCTTAGATGCGTATGTTTGCGGCGAAGCTAGCTTTACCGGTGTCAGAAACGTGCGGGCTAATACTGAACCACGTGGACGTTCGTAACTGCCGTCGTCTCCTGCAGTCAAAGTTTGCACCGCTAAACTGCATCTATAAGAAGAACAACACAGCTGACATCTTACATTCAGGTTCAGTTGACGCAATCAATAATCTGCCGAGCCCTGTTCTACTAATCTGCCTGATATTCTTAGTGCAGCGTGCGACAGTGCAATGTGCAAAGATAGACAAAGCATCCTTCCTGCCGTAATCATTTCATATTTTTGCCAGCGAAACAGTGTATGCATAGCAGATCATAATGTTGTCATTTATTTGTAGTTACTCACCTACCACAGTTTATTTTCAAATAAAGCAAAACAATAACGCGTCCAGTTTGATACGTTGACAACGCAGCATGACCGAAAGCCCAATTTTTTCTTAAATTTTTCTTAGAGAATTGCAGCTCGACGTTCCGAACCTCCAGCAGATGCGCTACTCTATTTAAACTGACCGATCAACAACTCTTACATTTGTGATGGCACGAGTTCACGTCGCTAAATGGCCCGAAGAAATATTGTACTAATCAACCATTTAGCGAGCAGCATTGTGCATTAGCTGCAGTCAACGCTTAATCTAATTTGTGTTGTCCCAGTGCAAAGTAAACAGCTTTTACTAATGGTGCTATGCTGAAGTTGCCTTAATGTGCTATACATAAATTCCCAGTTGCCCGAGACGCAACCTATAAGGCCTAGTCTCGCTTACGTTCGCGCGCATGTACGTTCATTAGCCGAGCGATGAACCAACACAGGCATGATTGGACGAACGTTTCTGGGAAGTTTCAGGAAAACAAAAACGCGTCCAGTTTGATACTTTGACAACGCAGCATGACCGAAAGCCCAATTTCTTCTTGAATTTAAAACTTTACGTGCAAGAATTACGTAGTGTGATAAAGTCCGCAAAGCGACCGCAGAAGCTCGGAGCCTATATTGTGGCGAACTAGTGGATTTGGCCATTTGTTTGTTTTCAGGGGCCGGTGGTCAGCAGTCCAACCTGCCATCATTAAAGAGGGGGTACCACGTGAGGTTAATACTAAGTGCAAAAAGACATTTAGAAACAGCACAGCAGGTCAGTACGGCGCCAAGCGTAAGGGGTCGTTGAAAAAACAGTGAACGCAAAACAGGCGGTTCTGCTTTAGATCAAGTTTAAAAGCAAAGGTACGATGCAACAAAGCAAGAGAAAATATTCGGGAAAGAAATTGATCAGCCAATCGACAGTACGAAACAGAACTCCATGATGACTGCGTAAACCTTACCGTTGTCGAATATGATAGTGCCAAGAGCAAATTCTAGCTGAAAACGTTGGCTTACACTTGCTCAAAATTCGCAATGACCGTAGATGGTAGTGCCATGAGGAGCGAAACGCCTCTAGGAGGATGGGCATACGACAATGGTGTGTGACCATCTTGTCACGTGGCTAATACGGGCTGTACTAAATGCAGGAACAGGCTTTTGTTTACCTCTTTCGCTCGTAAGATGGTCAATAACAATGATTATAAGCGCATGTGCTGCGTTTACCAGTGCAAAAGCAGAATTTTCTACGACAAGACAAGTGTTCTTCTTTCCGGCAAAATCCACCGAGAAACAGTAGGTGATGAGGTAATGGATAGGCAAAGTTTGGACCCCACCGATGAAGGAGATAATGTGCAATTACAAAAAGTGGCCGCATCATTTCCTGTAAGAATAATGAAAAAGCTAGGACTGGACAGAGAATATAAAAAAAGAACACTCGCGCGTATGGGCGATGTCTACACTTGATTTTGTTTTTCTTTTCTCTTGTTTTATTTTCAGCGCACAGGGTGTAGGATTTCCGACAATTATATTAGGCAACTAAAAATTTTGTGCCATGCTTATCAGGCTTACGTGTTACCACATGATCAGCACGTTCAAATTTACGAGGCATATGAAAGGAAGCGCAAATCAGGCCGAAAAGCATGTTTATTTTAGTAACCTTTCGTGAAGTCCAAGCAATATGTCAAAAACAGTATAGTCCCGTATATTTATTAATATTACTGACATCGCACGTACAATGCAATACATTCTCCCGCAGTGAAAATGTACAAAAATGAAGCATGGGACATATTGATAGTTCAGATAATGAAGATTACTAGGAACAACGGCGGACGACTTTCCTTACCTGCGTATGTAACATTCATAAAGTCGAACATATTTAAGTATTTGAAGGACTTCTCCATGCCTAAAGAACGCCTCAAATAGCTAAGAGATAAAATGGTGTGAGCTGTCGCACATTACAGCTGACATCTTTTTTTCAATTTTTTTTCCTAGAGTAACCAAACATCAAGTAAGGTATGTACTGAGGCGTTTCCTTCCCTCCCCTTAAAATTCTACCGTGGCACTGTCATTCACGTGACTGTAAAAAGCTATATAACTCCACAAAGAATGCCTTAACATGGATTTAATTTGCATTTATTCATCTTTTATTAGCAGAATAATCGCAGTTCCACTTCCATGCGGCCCATTATGTCAAGTAATAAAAGTGACATGGGGCCCTATAACGTAAAACTATTCCAATATATTTTTATTCCATTCTCCCGACGTCAAATTTGAGTAACCACCGACGCAAGCATCGGGCGGTCACCGGCAGGGTTGTTTGAACAGACCAATCAAACACTCTCCTCGTTCATAGGAGGTCACTTTTGTTTGCTTGAAAGACGAATAACATTGCCTGCACTGGGCGGCTAGTTTTATATAATTGTCTCACAGGAGGCGAGGAGCACGCTCAAGTGGAGAGGGATTCGATGAGGCCGAGCCACTGCACTGAAAATCGATAACCAGATGAAAAGGGTGGTACCGGCGTCTGCGATTGGTCCGCTTTCCCTTACTTAGCTTGCAGTGGCTGGTCGAAAATTGCTGCGGCATGCCACGGAAGCTTAAGAATTACGCTAAAATGGATCCTGAGCAAAGAAGAGTTGGCTTAACGAGGCCGTAAACGTGCCGAAAGTGCTCGAAAACGTTACACGGCCACGTAAAAGGTTTTATTATATCAAAATAAATCAATGATCTCTCGCAGGTGCGAGTAGCCAGTGCCTGAGCGATCAGCGGCAGCCATCTTTTATTCCTTTAGGAACGGGGCAGCCTGCGGCTATTCAGAAAAAAATTCACTTTTGTTCGGCATATTAATGCACCTTTAACGCGTACACGTCACTTTGACGCGGTGAGTTCTTGCGGTTTTGTTACGTCGCGTGATGGGCAGGTGAAGTGGGTGTAGGCCGAAAACTTTTCACCAATAGCCGAGGGCTAATGGCGAAAAGGCGTCGAATCAGAAAGAACTATTTTTCTTTTGTTCAGTCCAATCATGCATAATCAGTGCGCACATGTATTATCAGATGAGGAGCTATCGCGGTTTTCGTGACGTCGCGTGACAGACAGGTGAATTGGGGGTGGTCCAAAAAAATTTTTGACCAATCGTGGAGGGCTGATTGCAGAATTGGAAGAGAAAAGTTTGGAATGGTTTTACGTTATAGCGCCCATGGTCTGGCAAAGTTGGCACAGCGAGTTACACAATGCGTTTTCGTGCCCTGCGCTTCGCACGCGGTCCTCCTGCGGACAGCCATCTTGCTTTACCACGCGCGCCGCCTCATAGGTCGCGGCAATCGCGAATAGCTTTGCCGCGAGCTTTAGTTCAGGCAGCGTCAGTTGAAGTATTTTTCAGAACACATTTTATATGCCTTTCTGTGTCGATGAGTCTTCCCTTTCGCTTCATCAACGAAAAAAGATGTTCCACTTGCACTTTCTCGATCACAGTAACATTAACAGCTGACGAGAATTCTAAAGATGACGTAAGCAGAGAAAGTCGATTGTGAGCATTTTCTACGGTTACTTTGTTGCCGTAGAGAAAAACTGAGCAGAAAATAAGATGCTCTAATCATGAACAGAATATTTTGGCTCTCATGTACGTTGCCGTGCTTTTCGTCCTCGCCCACTTAGTTCTTTTTATTCAATACTTCTTGACAACAGCTCTCACGCAGAAGGAAAAACAAGTTTAGCAGCAAAATCCGAATGACTCGGCACGCAACCGTCCCGGCGAATTTGTTCCAAGCGCAGCTTTTTGCAGCACAGACAGGGAAAACTATGCTCCAAGGAACGATGCATGGATTTATTGACGCGCGAGGCCGTCACGATCGTCGTTACGTTCGCGATGGTTGTTCACGACGACGGCATGTCGGTGCGCTGAGAATAAAAATGCATCGGAGATCAAAAAAGACCCTTAAGCATCACGCACGTGCCCCCCTTAATCGAGAGCGCGGCCTTGACACGAATATGCTCGCGCTCTGTGCTCTTCGCCCTCGCCGGGTTGCTCGTCAACGCTAGCACCGTGTAACGCAATAGAGGCCATCTCCGTCGGCAGGGGGCGCTGAAATCGTTCCGGCCATCACGGCTCTGTCGTATACGTTATTCGGCGGTCATGTCGTGCACGCGTATCTGGGGACAAGCGCGCGGCGAAGGGAAGAAGCCAGAATTTACGAATGCGTGGCCGCGCCACCAGTGTCCGACAACACCATTCGGTTGCTAAGGGAGCTATTCGTAATAAAAGCGAAACGTTATGCCTAACAGGGAGGAGCAATAAAAAAGGTTTACAAGGCAGCTTTGACTGCTTCCGGGCCCTTTCCGTTCCGAGCATGTACCTATCGTTATGATCCGTAAGTACGATGGGTTAAAACCGTCACTACGTTAAACGTATTTCCGGCGTAATCTTTTCTTTTTTAGGCTTGACGAAAAAAGCTGACATCGTTGAGTTTCTTCCGGGAAGCGGGATGACAATGCTATATGCATTGTTTAAACGCGGACCCTTGCTTATCGGGCTGAAACAGTGAGAAATTAAGAATAGGATTATACAATGCGGCCGTCGGTTAACGTAATATCGACGCACCAGCAGCGGGATTCTCCAGCCGGAATACATGTAAGCATTTTAATGAGGAGAGGTTGTGTGAATACTGGTGACGCTCACGCCGTTTGAGAGTTCCTATTAAATGTTCTCTATAGCTTGGTATACAGTCACCACGATGTGTTGGCAAAACAGAACATTCCGGGGTTTTTTGTCCCAGTTTACACATTTGAAAAAAAAAAAAACTCTTTAAACCACAAGCCACCATAACTGTAAGACCGCATTCATGGTCTATGTGCTCGCTCCCATGTGGAACTTGAATGATTGGAAATGTTAAATACCACGTGCCATAAGCCACGAAATTGCGACAGTCTTCTGCGTCCCTGTTTGTTGTGGTTCCCTAAGTTTCTTTTATTATGCTATTAAGAATAATTGGCGAACGGTACCTTCATTTTTATTTCGTCGAAAGCAGTAGTGATTACGTCAGCTGCAAGCAAATTGTGGTATTGTCTAGAAGGAAACAGAGGGACAGTAAATGAGAAGGCAAGACAGGGAGGTCAAGCAGACGCCCGTCCGGTTTGCTACCCGTCGCAGAGGAGGAAGGTAATTAAGGAATGGAAGAACAGAAATTAACCAGAACCGCGAGGATATTTCGTCTTGAGTTGTACACACGGAGACTACAGTCACCCCACTACTGAGGTCTTTCTGCTTCAGATACTGCAGTACCAAAACTTCCCTTCTCACCGTATCTTAACAAGGCGTACATAAACTAATACTTCAGTGGACAAGCGGTTGCTTTGACATCCGGACCTATTGGCTTGAAAGAAGGCGTATAAGAAAAGATATTGCCTGAAAAAAAAGTGCAAGAACTTCGAGGGCATTCAGCTTTCCGTTCACCAGCTGACCGTTTCCGGACGTAATGGAGTTTGAACGCTTATGGGTAGGAGAAAGGAAAAAGAAACCGCAGGCGAAGATGGCTTAGATACGACTGCATGCGATCAGTTTGCAGCGCTACACAGGCTTATTTTAGCCATGAAAGGTAATTCCTCTTTAAGGTAATTTGTCTGCTTTCTTTTCATCTTTTTCTTCTCTTTTCTGTCTTGTTCTTTTTCTCCTTTCGTTGATATTATTCTTTATTTTGCTTTTGCGTATGCGTGCAGAACCACTGTACCCTTCAATGCTTTCATCCCACCTACTGTTACGCCCACTGGGCGATATGTAGGTACATAAATAAATGAACAAATAAATAACACTCCCCCCCCCCTCCCCCTAATAAGAAAGAACGAACAAGTCAAAAGACACGGCTTCAGTCAGCAAGCGAAAAGGTCCAGCGAATGGCAAGAAATGAGCCCTGGCTAAGATAACGCCCAGTTCGCACTTGTAACTGCAAAGCAAGGCGAATACTCACTTTCGGTAACGAGGAGGCAAGCCGACAGCATCCGCTGGAAGAATTTTACATGAAGTACGTACAAGTAAAATAAAGGTCCGGTTTTTCTAACGTATTAAGGGATTGGACGCCGGAGTGATATCAGATCATACCTTCACGTTCTCTCGGTGAGGATAACATGTACAAGCACAGAAATCATTGACAACACACTGCTTACTGATCGGACTCGAACTTCCTAAAGAACAGCGCAATAGTGAATAGAAGTCTGCCATGCTGTTGGCTTTCGATGTTTGGAATCCAATTCTGCGACTTTCGGTCCCACATTTTGTGTAGACATCTGTAATAAATCTCATTCAGTTGTTGCGATTATTCTGGGAACGATTGCAGAGCCACAATGAATATTTATTGCAATATCGCTGGAGAATTTCGCTCAGAAACTCGACAGTACCGTCGTTCTTCGATGCAGCAGAAATAAAGATTTACAATAGCGCCCATACAGATGCGAGGTTATTTGTTTCTTTCAACGGGTTGATCTCTTCCTTAGAAACGGGAGAAGAAATCTCTACACTGGAAACTCTAGGCCCCGCGCTGCGTGATCAGTGTGAGTTCCAGATACGT
This sequence comes from Dermacentor variabilis, assembly GCF_050947875.1. Classification (NCBI taxonomy): domain Eukaryota; kingdom Metazoa; phylum Arthropoda; class Arachnida; order Ixodida; family Ixodidae; genus Dermacentor; species Dermacentor variabilis. The sequence goes on along the minus strand of NC_134569.1, from coordinate 97,849,619 downwards.
GAACAGGATAGCTGAAACGGTCGAACAGATATGAGTTCTCCTTTTAGAAAAAATATACAAATACGCTCGCACGCACACACACACACACACACACACACACACACACACACACACACACACACACACACACACACACACACACACACACACAGCTATATATATATATATATATATATATATATATCCTCACAACTGTGTGCGCAGAAATGTTACACAAGAATACGAAATAGAGACTTTGGAACTCTACGTCACGTAGGTTTTTTTTTTTTTTTCACGCACTGTCGTTTGAACCAGAGGTTCACTAATTGACCCCCCTTCCGCGTGCGGAGGGTAGCAAATCCGATGTGCGTCTGGTTGTTGCGTCTGTTGTTCCTTTTAGTGGCACGAACATCGAGTTGTTTCTTGTGCAGCACTTCCGCTTCGCCTCCTGAGGCGACCGGGGAGGAAAGTCAAAATAAATCGGAAAAAGATATAAAAAATATTACAGTACGAAATTCCTTGGTTTCATTATATATATATATAATATCAGAGCATAAGTTTAGTTACAAGTTGGGTTACAAAAGTGTCTGGAATATTTATGTTTAATTAGAAATCACTGAGTCGTCCGGGGACAAATTTCAATATAAATCATAAAACCGGCACAGTACATAATTGATAGGTTTCATTATAGATATAACGTCAGAGGACAAGTTTATAGTTAAAAGTTGAGTTACTGAAGTGTCTGGAATAAGTAAAATTAATTTGGAATCACTGGTTACCACACAACAAAACGCATAATCGCAGACTTTAGAGACCCGCCACGTAAACACGACTTTGGCTAAAAACCTTGAAACCCGGAAGTGGAAAACAAAAGTAATGACGTCAGTAATGACGTCATACACGAGAATGTGGCAAGGTAGTTAACCGTCTCATCAATGGAAAAGAGTTGCCTCGTACTTTGGTTTGTGCATTGCGTTCGCTTAAGGTTAACCTAAAGAACGCCAGCGCCGAGGTGCGAGTGCCATCCCAACTCAAAGATTACGGTCACCTACCATTTTGTTTTTCTTTCCATTTCTACGTCTTTTTCGTGCGACATATGCGAAATTCCACATTTGTTATCATCGATTTCTCATCTCTGTGCTTTAGGTGAACTGCAACAGACACATTGACATGCCTGTGCAAAAAACTATGCATACAATCGAATACATGCTATAGCCAACTTACCCAGAGGAGGCAGATTCGCCAATCGGTGTTGTCTGTACCTGCATGTTTTCGCGGCAACAGTAGGCGATTTATAAAGAAACAAATAAATAAATAAATAAATAAATAAATCCCAGTTATTTCATCATTGCACGGTGACGACATACGTAAAGGACCTTATTTAAGCAGCTGCGTTGCCGAAAGATGGTAGCAAGACAAAAAAAAAAAAGAGCATATCCTCCTGCGCTTTCATGGCAGCTTCAATATTGTTGCTCACTAATGGAACATGGCAATATAGGCGATGGCTCGAGGCACTCTGACAGGTACGAGCAGGGACGCTTACAGAGACGCCTATTCAGTAACTAATACCTATGAATAAACTATTACACAGGGCAGCAGTAAATAAACTAAGAAAGTACGTCTTTGTATACCTGGACGGGAGCTTCTCTTTCGTTTGACCTTTCTTACCGGTTCTTACAAATCAAAAACGGTACATAAGATGGAGACGTATTGATAAACACTGGGTGAAAAAGGCAGCTCTTAGTGTGGAGCCAGAACATCGACAGGGGGTCTTGCCCTCGTCATTGAAAGAACTGCGTTCCTTCGCACGAGCTATATATAGGTCCATTTCTTCCAAGGGTCTGGGGCGTAAGTGATAACGAAAGAGTAAGGACTGGCTTCTTCTACAAGATAGGAAAGAGCCGACAGCACTGTTGCTCTAGTGAGGATGCTAAAGAAGTCATAGAATATCGCCCATATTGTACTGCAGTAATTGTGACACTCACCGTAAGAGGATTTTCGCGCAGGGACAAGCTCCGAATAGGAGGCCCATATCACCAGATAAGATCCTGGGCCCATGGCCATCCGAACACTTGCACCACTGTGCAGCACGCGCATTAGTACAGTTTCTCCAAGAACCGGAAATATCTAAAAGTTGATAAATTCTTTTTATTGTCACTTTGACCATGACGCTGGATTTGTCGAAAGCGACTCATTTTATTTGACATTTTCATATATAAGTGTTTTATGTATTCTCTCGTGTTTTAACTATAGCCTTTTCTCTATTCTTTGTTTGATGTTTTCTTTCTTTAGCTCATCTATCTATTCACAGAAAAGGAGTAACCTACGTCGTCTAGCAGGCACCAAAAACTCGTGGCATAGAGTTAATAATAATAATAATAATAATAATAATAATAATAATAATAATAATAATAATAATAATAATAATAATAATAATAATAATAATAATAATAATAATAATAATAATAATAATCTCACAAGGGAAGTGGAAATGCTCAAGAGTATGGACTGGTAATAGTGGCGCTGCAGGTGCTTCTTTTGTTGCAGTAGAAGGCGAGTGTTAGACTGCCTGCGAACCTTGGACAAGAAAGCGAATAAGTGACCAGAGGGGCTTGGAAGGAACCCAAAAATACCGGTAAAGAAAGCCATCACGGGCAACAAGCAGTTGGTCAGTACTGTGTGCTTGGTCCGGCGCAATACATTTCCGTTCTTTGGCAAAAACTAAGCAAGAAAGATTGACAGTCCCTGCTTACACGTGGCCTTTTTTTTACAGTGAAGCTGTTTATGACAAGGCTTCCGTGCATGTTTTGTGTCCGCTAACAAATCTGTGTGAACAAAAACAATCATCACCACCAATGACTTCTGCTATTGCTCGCGCGTTCGTCGTCATCTTCTACCACAGCTGGCCCTTTAGGCGCGCCACTGCGTAACCACGCGAACCCGCTTGTGCCATTGCTCAGGCGTTCTTCGTCGTCGTCTTCCACCGTGGATCCGTTGCAGCTCATCATGCCGGCGTTCCCATGTTGCCCCTCCCTCTCCAATGGCGCTGACGGTACTGGCCCATTACCAGTCGGCGCGGTGATTTCGGTCTCAAATTCCTTGCCTCCGTATATCGCCAAGTGAAAACGCAAATGTGTCTAAGCAATGTATAACACGACATGAACGCGGATGTGAAAAAATTAATGTGTGTGCGCACCTTTCGTCATGATGACCACCGATCAAGACAGTAAATGTGCTCCACATTATGTGTCACCTCTTGGTCCTGTGCAACACAGCTTGGCTGGTCATCCACCTCTAGACACCGGAATAGCTCATGATTTTTACAGCGAAGCTGTAGATGGCTAGGATTCCGTGCATTTTTGTTCTCCGTGAATAAAAACTATCATCATGAATGGCTCATACCCCCGTAAGCACTCATACTCCCGTAAGCAAGCAAAATATGCAATGGCTCATAACCCCGTAAGGCCGAGGCTGCACGCACTCAGGAAAGTGAAGCGCACACTGCTTAAATTCTTTCTAATCACGCATACAACATACAGGACAGCATGTCGCAAACTTTCGTCATCAATGGCTCATACCCCCGTGAGCAATGACTCATGCCCCCGGAAGCAAGCACAAAATGCAATGGCTCATAGTCCCGTAAGGTTCAAGGCTACTCACTTTGCGTGAATCAGCTGCGATGACGCTACTCCTGTTGTCGTTGTCGGTGATTTCAATGTGGTTGTGCCAGTGCCGAAAAGCAAACGGTTTACGCGTTCCGTGTCGCAGATATATCCCTTGCGATGTCACACCAATAAGGCCCAACCGACCACCCTGCGGCGTACGTGCATCGATTTGACAATATGAAAGAATGTGATTGCAGTTGCAAATGAAATAAGACAATGAATGAGTGTACGTACCTTTCATCACCATGACCACCCATCAAGACTATAAATGAGTTCGCACCTTTGTTCAAAATTATGTGTCACCTCCGTGTCGTGTGCTAAATAGCTTCGCTGGTCAACCACTTTAACAGAGTGGAATGGCTCATAAGCTTTTTCTGCTTTTTTTTTCAGTTTTGCACCCTTGCTATCGCTTCTTTTCTCTGCCGTGGCGGATAAAGGAAAATTTCAAGAGTTACCGGCCACCACAGCTAAATATTGCACCTTGTCCTCCGCATTCTCTATACCAATTAATCCATGCTCAAGAGGAAGCTTTAGATCAGAGCCAACTTTGATGCCGCCTATTCAAATGCACGCAAAACGTAGAGTGCTCTTATTACATAGCCCTTGGACCGACGTGAATGAAATTTGCTCCATTTGAGAAAGAACGTTCAATTCAAGTGACTGTGGGAAGCAAAATTTTTATTCGGAGCGCGAAATTTTTTAAAAGAATTCCCGAAAAATTGTAAGTTTGCAAACACGAACCGCAAATTTTACATAATGGTGCGTCAAAAGTTACAGTGACGTTTCGCTTCATGAACGCGAGTGAAGCGAAAGGGTATGGGTGCTATAGTGCACATGACGCTATCGACTTTCGGTGCGCCTGGACGCCTACACTGTCCGCATCGCAGATCGTTTTGAAGACAGGGCTCGCGCGGCCGCGTCATAGCCGCCGGAGTAGAACTCCCCGTTCTAAACATTCGCTTACTATTCAAATTACCTAGCGTGATGTCAGCGCACAGAGGTAAACATGAACCCATCATACGCGATGACCGCGGACTCTCGCTGTCAAAAGACTGGCGTCAGGAATCGCTTACGTAACCGCAATGCTTACCGGGACACGCTGGCATGGAACGCTATGCGCGAAGGCGAGCTTTCTGGTAGAAACGCGGCCTCTTGCGTGGGCCCATCTCTTGTTATTGTGTCGCACTTTGAATATTTCAGTATCAGAAGATTTAACGTAAAAGGCATGCGCTTTCAACGTTTTACTTCATGGAATTTGTGAGGTGTCATTCCCAAGAAATGACTTTGTAAAGAATGTAAGACAAAGTGTGAGCTGCTTTAGTGATAGAACAACTTTAGGGCCGTATAAAATGCCTCGCGACCTAAGACAAACGCCGCCGATTTGAAGAGCTGGCTAGTCATGCTTGTGCGTAAAAACAGATAACCTATTGCGGCAAATTGCATCCATCAGAGCATCTAAAGCGAACGAATTTGATATATGAACCTATAGCTTACATGAAACTATTACAATGTTTACGAGGGTTTTGCGAAAGTGCTACTCAGAAATTAGTGGTATATTTCGGATTAGTACATAATACATCAATTTCGTCCGCTTTATATGTAATTTTAGGCACAGTTAAAAAAAACCTGTGATATTGTTTTCAGTGCTGAACTACAAACTTTCAACCTAGAAGTTATGTATTTTATATGACATTTTTCAATATTATTTTAATACTGAGAGCCTAAATAAATGCATCTGCTTCTTACAGTGACTATATCTTAAGTTTTTCGTTTAAACATATCAAAGCCCAAACAGCGACTTCTCTGTTCCTGTGTATATATAATAACTTCTTTATTTTAGATAAGTTTCTTTAGAGGGGAGCTCCAGAGCCAACGGCATATCTGCTTCCCTCACTCAGCCCTCACCTTACGATCTCATACCGAGTCAAGGTGCCCGCCCTCGTAGGAGAAAGAGCGGTACTTTTTATTAAGTAAAGAGCGCACAAACTCTTCCAAGAAAGGCAAGCGTTGCCCTGGCGATGACCATGTACCCTCGTCGAAACACTGGCTCCGCACTGAACGATGGCTAAAGAGATGGCCGTTGTTTTTCTTGTCAGCCCACTGTTGTCCATGCTTGTTCTAGTTTGTGCCAGTGATGACGCAAGTTTCGCTGCAAGAGTTAGGCCCAAAAAGCTTCGACTCGACAAAAAAGAAAAGCAACAGAAAGCAAGACACGAAACGGGTTCACCTGGTCATTCATATGTAAGAGCACACCTTCAGAAAGGCTCGTTTACCACACGACCTAATTACGCGGCAAGAGAAAGAAGGCTCCTTGAGAGCTTCGATCTGAACTGCGCGTAAATTTTTGTTTGACGCGAGTAGCCGCTGTTATCGAGACGCGGCTCAAGACCCGTGCTCTCATCGTACTAGTATCGCGATGCAATGCTTTTGTGAATGGCTGCTATTGTTCACTTCTCAAAGCACTGAGCAGTGGTATAAACCTGGTCCCTTAAATATTAAAAGCCATGCCTAATTGGCTGCTTTCGCAACCTCCTCGCCCTGTTCGGCGCTAAATTTCGCCGCTTCTGAGAAGTTGTGCCCACCATTGACGTCAGTTGACGTCAGTAGCTTGCATTCATGTAAAGAAAATCTAGACTAATTTGTTGCTGAAACCTCCACACCGGGTTTCCTAGCATGCGCTTGAGGACTTAGAGACATTGTCATCTGGAGGAAAAAAAAGAGAAGAAAGAAACAGTGAGCGCACCGCCAGCGCACCCCGACGAGAGGCTTTTCTATAAACCAACTGCATTTTCTCAACATTAGTAGAAAGCTGAAAAGAGAAACCTTGGAGCACTATTTCATAGAGCGGTCGTTATTTGCAGTGGCTCAACTGATATCACCAAAGGCCCATTAGAAACAGGCGATCAAGGGGCAAATCTCTGTGTGAGCACGTTACTTTCAAGTTTTCGTTTGGCGCATCCTTGATGCGTATTTTTATTTCCTGCTGATTGCTAGGGCAAAGGAAAACGCCATTGCTGCAGGCACCCACGCACACGTGCCTTATCACGCGCATGCGATAGGCATGGATGCCACAGAGGAGTGCTGCCACATTGCGTTATCGACGTCTTCAGGGAAGAATGCGCGTGCAAATTAGCGCCACTACTTGAGAAATGAAGCTGACTTTGACATTCAAGCGCTTGTTCACGAAAATGTGGCAGTCAGTCTTTCTCAAGCCGAGTCCATGGATGAAGGAAAAAAAAATCCCTCATGTGCTTGGGAAAAAAAGAAAGAAGGAAAAGCTGTTCATGGTTACTACCGAGCGTAAGGAAGACAAGCGGGGAAATTGAGTGGCTGATATTGGTCACGTCGAGAAAAGTGCAGCGCGTGCTTACACAATCAGATCAAATAAATTTAGCGGTTTGTTGATAGCCAGGCCGTGGTTCGGAATCGCGCTGGACGGGGTACCTTCGCATGTGTATAAAACAGAAAAAAGGACAAAGGGAAAGACATCGAAGTCAGGAAAGTTTGCACCCGGTTTAATAAGAGGCCTTTTTGGTGCGACAGATAATGTAAAAAAAAGTTAGACATAGAAGAAGACAAGTTTACTGCGGTGACCCACGCACACCCGCTCTTCGCTCCCCCGTCAGCAGTATCAGCAGCAAAAGGCCACAGCCGTCTGAAACGATCATTTCCTGCACTAGCGTAGCGAAACTCACTTTAATTCCAATTTTATATTTAGAACTTACACATTGATGCTCGGAGTCTCTGGTCACACGAAGAAAGGAAATAATTGACTGTGGAATATCGAAGGCTCAAAAGTCTCTATGTGGCCACAAGTCTTGCACGGGGTACTCAGACAGCGACAGTGGTGCAAACAACTTTTCCACAGCAGAGGATGCTACCATAAAGACTCTACTACGTCAGAAAAAAGGATAATTAATAGCGCGTAGTTCGCTACACTTCCCTGGAGAGATGGGCTGGGTGAGAAAGTCTTAATGAAAGGCAAATAAATCAGTGAGAGATAGGAAAGAAGGCATAGTGGCGTTTTCAAGCATGTGAACCAAATCAGGAACAGTGCTTTACTAATATCTTAAGAAATTATGAGTCATGATGTCACGTTACGCAGATCCCTGTGCGTAAACATGACAAGAATGAATCATAGACGACACTCGCAGTGCATTCCCGCGGCACAATGGTGGCTGCTTCTTTTCAGGGACTACAGAAAATAACGTTTTGTCACTTGACAAAGCGTGTCCCTCGAGAAAAGTCATTTTGCTCGTGGCTGATGCAGTTGCTCCCTGTAAACATCCTACGAATATCTAGCTCGCTAAGCCGCTACCGGAGCAATGGAGGAGGAGTGCTTGAGGGTACAAAAACTAATGCATTCTTAGCCTGCAAACCCGACTCCGCGTGCGCTATCTCTGTTGCTGTGCTAGCGGTGAAAAGGTGTCTCTTTCTACACACTCCCTAGAAAAAAAAAAAGGAAACAAGAAAGTGCCCCGCGGGCATGTTTTCAATTTCACGCGCAACCATTTTTGTTTATTTCTCTCTCTCTCTCCGTCGCCTTGTCCGCACAGTGTCGCAGAGTTACAGTAGCTGTAAAGAGATTAGTTCGGCGTGTAGAGACGCTGCATAGGAGAAACTCTGTCATCGCACAATCTCTGCCTTGCAAGAAAAGGGAAGAAAATGCTACTCGGGCGCGCAAGACTGATGGTCTAGAAGTGGTGCTTTGCGTGCGTACCACTTCATCACGCTGTCTGGAAAAGTGCGATGCTCACTCATCGACTGTCAAGTGAAGCTACATTCGGCTCTCCCCGAGACATTGTCTGTTTCCTTGAGCTGCTGTCCGCTGTTGTGATAGCTTGATCTCATTGTGCGCGACGGTGTTGTAACATCTAAGGTAGCAGACAAACAAGGCTGAAGACTCTGATCTGCTTTGTATATTCATGTGACCACTGCGCGGAGCCCCAAGCATTGTTCGGACCTCAGAGTAGCGAGTTTCCTGAGCGGACTCATTGTATTCGTGCACGTGGTTGCAATATTTCAAGTGGCTTAAAGAATAGCGTGGACTCATCGCCGGCAAAACGCCGTCGAACGCGAAAACTGAATATTTCGCAACGGCCGCACCTTTTATAAGCACCAGAACTAGCTTAAATGCTACTTCACCCTTCGACGTCCTGTTCATTACTCTTTTAAAGCATAGCTTTGTTTACTTCCTTGCCGCATATAGGGTGATCCATCCAGTGTTAGCGAAGTTGTTTAAGGCAAAGAAAGATTTAAAAAATATGAAGCAGCACACGATTATAAAACCTATGATGTTCAGTTGTCAGAGGTCTGACGACCAAACACTTTTGGTTTTCTTATCGAATCTTGCACTGTCATTTCTTGTTCGTTTTTTTTTTTCATTGAACAGCACGGCTAACGTTAGCTGGGACACAGGGTATATTATTGGTGTATATATATAGCCAACTAGGGGCAACTGGTATGTGCTGCTGCACTTATGGCTCAGTAGACAAGTTTCGCCCTAGACACGTGCAACTTGGTATGTGCCTCTTCGTATATCACCATTACTGGCCAATACCACAGAGTGAATGTGCGCGACACACATCTAAATAAATTTAATGCTTCACACCACTTTTGTAACAGTGCACTTCTCTGTGCCCCATGCACCTGATATCAAGTTTATTACATCTCCATGCATCATACATTGCCTTCATCCTCTTGAAGCACACAGCTGACAACTGCAGGTGACGTGGCTGTGGTCGTGCCATTTGCTGCCGCCACACTAACTCAAACAAGCACCGTGTGTTCTTTTTTTGTTTTTTTTTTAAGCGAAGCTTTTTCTTTTGCGAACCTTTCCGGGTTTCGTAGCCACGAGTGCTGCGGCCAGGCCGCAGCACCTCCGGTTACGAAACGCGGATTGTTTCTTTGGCCTTGCCGAATAGGCCAACGAATCACAGCCGAGCACGCACGCCGCGCTCGCCGTTGTGTTCCTTGCACCACCACCAGATGGTACTCGCCTCCATGTATACACAGCAGCGGCGGTGCCGGCAGTGCGAGGCAATGAAAAAAAAAGAAAAGAACCAAAACGATTGCCTTCGCGCATCCGCGGCAGCGGCATTGAATTAGCCTCTGTACAATGCCTGAATACAGCCTTCCGTGTCACTTTGTGAGGACGTTCAATAAGCAGAAAGTTACTCTTTATGCACTTGCACAAAGTTTCAGTGTGTATGGATTCCAACTTGTTAGGTCTTCTGCATTTCTTTAGATTCCAACATTGCGCTGAATCAGTGTGTTTTTTCTCATATATTCGGACTCAAGTGGATACCGATCGTGTAATTGGTGCAACTACCCAAGCTACATGAAGTGTGAGCAATCTCGAACGCTAATTAAAGCAAAACTCTGTATTGTGTGCGTGTGCGTCTGTGCGTACGCGTGAGCTGACAGCACACTACTGATACTGACAAAACTTTCATGAGCGTCAGCATCTCGAAAGAAGGGGGCATGTAAATATTTGTATAGCTCATCGGACCCCTATACGACGGGATACCACGCCTAAATTAAGTGTTGCAAGTTCTCAAGTGAAAGTGACGCAACTATTTTACGTAAAATCGCGAATTCGCACATTTCTTTCCTTCCTTTTCGGCAGCAGTTTGGTCTTTCGTACTGCAAGCCGACACAAAAGAGTCTCGCTATGTAGCAAGCAACTCGAATATCCTGGTGTTTTGCACATCATCCATCACCTCGACTGACGGTGCTGTATGCGTTTGAGAAACTGCGAGTCAAACTTCCTAAAACTTTTGCGGGTGTGCCAGCTTCACCTGTCGGCGACAGGGACTGCATGCCATTCAGCTCAAGCGAAGTGCTTCAGCTTGCACAAGAAATAATGTGCAAACTTTTGCAGCAATCATTACTCACCGAAAAGATAACAATGCACAAGTACTTAGCTCAGCTGTGACTTCATTCTTCATATTACCGTTTTAATTCGCTCGACTTGCGAAGCGTTATTAGCGAAGAGATGGCGCAAGTGCCCGATAGGCGAGCGTTCGCCTCAGCTATCATCGTGGTGCGAAATACAAGGAAGGCGATGCAAAAGGGTAATTGTGTACTCTCGTGACGCTGAAAGTATATAGCTTTAGAACTTAGCCGCTATAATGCTTGATTAATTATCTAACACTAATATTCTGCGGGTGCCTCGGCAATTGTTACGCATCAAAGATTGCTGGAATAGTATGAAGGCTCGTCACCTGCACACAACGGCAGCGTGTGTGTCCCTTTACGTCACGAATTGCAACAACGGTTATAATATGAATGGCACTATTTTTTATTGAAAGTGCATCGTATGGGGTACTTGCTCATCAGGTAACCATGATAATATTTTCTTTTTCATTGAACAGCGACGTGAACACAAAAGTGCCCTTAAGAGAAGTTGCCATGATGTCCTGCATACCGCAGCGAGAGATATGAAACACTGCTTGGAACTTAGGCTAAACTTTGGGGCGAACTATACGGGACTTTGTTTAGGATGATGTTATATACGAGGACACGAAAAAGGGGTTTGTAAAACGCGAGGCCCGGTTCATAAATCGTGTTTTCAAGCTTGTCTGACAGCTTTCAAGACATATGGTTTCTACTAAGGCCATTTATTTCTGAGGTGCTGTCGGTTTTGTTCAAGGTGTCCTTTTGCAGTATTTGTCAGACAGAAAGGTCTTTTATTTTACTGGTTTTATAGACCCAAATCAGCGCAGAGAGACGAAGGGTACCTGCACCGCCAGTACAAGACGGCTTGCAGCCGCCTGTCCTGACGGATATGACAAATGGCATCGAGTACCTGAAAGTGTCTCACTGGCCATCTCACCTTTCCCTTTTGTCTCCGGACAACATGTCCCGTCAGGCGAAAGTTTGTCTTCTCAGGCGCGTCTTTAACTCTCGACATTTGTCAATATAGGTTCATATATCTGTTTTCAGACTTCACGCTGTAGCGTCTGTAAAACATTCTGTGCTTTCCCTTTGCGCAAGGTTATTATTTTGATAGTAAGAGAGTTCTGTCGTTTCGAGAGTACTTAGATAAATGCCCAGGGCGGGGGGGGGGGGGGCACTCGCTTGGTGTACTGCTGCTGGTGTGCGTATACTTCGATGGAAACCTCTGCTAAAAAGTGAAATACGGTGTTGTCTGATATATGTGCATATCGATTAAAAAGGACTGGTCCGCAAGGTGAGGTTATGTACTCCAGTCTTTTATCTTCTAATATTCAGCTACGTGAAGCACATTTGTTCCATTTATAGTTTTATCTTTGGCGACGAGGAAAAGATACGTCATGCTCTGTGCCAATGCCCGAACTATAATGCGCAGAGATAATAGCTTTCCATCGTGCTCATCAAGTTGGTAGAGAAGCCTCTGATGGAAGAAAAAGTCCTACAACATAGACGGAGTTAAAATCTCATCAGAAGGTTGTGCAAGCGCTATTGCACTTCTTGCGATCTACCGTCCTGTGTGAGCGCCGCCTAATGAGAAGAATTCTCGGTTATTTTAACAGCGAAGCTGTATATGGCAAGGTTCTGAAGAAAAATGTGTCTGTGGGCAAGAGCCGTATAGAAGGGAAAAAATACATAGTCGTCCAACTGTTTCCGCGTGATGTTGTCAGTCGCAGCAGTCGCTGTGAACGTTATCACCTTATCTACCATGTTCTGACGCATGAACTTCATGGCCATATATAAAACGTGGGATGGCGGCGTTCCTTCGCTCCCATTGGAGGATGGAAATGTATAACGAAGCGCAATAGTGTACCCACCCATTGTCGACTCTAACACCGACCTAGCGCGCCCTGACGGCAAGTGGATTGTGTCCCTCCTGTTGGGACAGTTTGGAATTGAGAGTTACACGCGCGTCAATGTGCCGACCACACGTCACCGCTCGTGTGTAGGTTTAACCTTCAGCAAGAGTGCGTCTATGATAGCACCGATCACGGTGTACCACAGTGGCCGCAAAGCTATAATCACTATGGTAACGACTGAGATAAAATAAAGACCATGACAACCACAAAGTTACGTGCGTGTGTCTTTATTCAAACAATATAACAATAACCATATAAATAAATATAGTTGTCGATATAGTCATCACATCTAGCTTCGCTGGTTATCCTTCTTCAAAGAGTAGAAGGGCACTTAATTTTTTTTATTATCTCTATCTCGCTTTGCCCTCTTTGCAGCCCGTCTTTCCTCAGCCTCTGCGCAGGGCAGCACACCAAAAATCGCAACTGTTTCACCTCCCTGTCTTCTCTCTCTCTTTCTCTTGTTTGATCTTCAACACGTTTTCGTTTCAACGGCGCTGCGAGCGATGAAGGAGAAAATAATAGGCTTAGCGTCAAGAGGCAGAAAAACGGCACTTTGAGTGAGCAAACAAAATCATTAAAGTATCACTATATAGTTGATATTAAGCACAAGAAACGGATTTGGGCAGGCGACGTAATGCATAGATAGTTACCCAATGGTGTACAAGAACGACAGAATGAAATAGCGAGATTGTCATGCGCCACAGAGTAAAGCACGAACCTACAAAAGCTTGATGACAATTTTTGCCTTTCTTGTAGTCTCCTTCACCTTGAGAATTTCAGCAGTAGTTCTTTGCCAGCAATATAATGTGTCTGCAAGTAAAGAACTGTGTGTGCGGCTTAGAATTGCACAAAATGATAAGAGTGAAAAAAATCCCGCTAACAAAGATGGGTTAGGATGGCGCGGCACGGGTTAAGGTATTTTGCAGTGAAGGCCTGATCATGCAAAATTTTGCAGATGAGAATAATAGGCCGATAATGATATTAGCGATCTTTGTATCTTCTTTCATTTCTTGCTGTTGGAGCCGGTCTTCAACTGGCCCCACTAGCGAAGCAGCCTCTACTCTATAATTATGCCACGCTTATAGAGTAGAATGCACTGTTATTTATGCGTCGTCTCAGTTTTCTCTTCTTTAGCTTTCAGAAACTTATTCGTTGTGCACTGCGCAGCTAGAGCTTATGGTTTACACGGAGCATGGACATATATCGTGTACCCGTTTTAGCTAAGTCCCGACAACAAGAAAATTAAATTATTTCGTTTGTCAGTATCACGACCTGTTAAATAAAAAAAATAGAAACAAAAGATAGCCACTTTCATCAGCGAGAACGGGACGCTTTAATTGACGGGCGCTGAGGACTAAAGCTCAAACAATGAACCGTTCCTTTCCTTCGACCGCCTCATAACCTTACGTGAGGTCTTCTCGCATTGGAGGACCAATGGAGGAAGCAAGTGTGCTCTGAAAGCTCCCTTCACCCATCCTCAAGTAAGGAACGGTTGCCGCACGCCGGGATTGGACGGCATCTCTTGAAAGCTTTACGCGAACGCCGTTATTCAATAAAAAAGTTGTACAGTCGTACAATTTTTAGACTGAAGTGCTAATATAGGTACGCGTGGACGCATTCTTCTAGTTTTGCTCACTAAATGGGAAAAAGTACAACATTCTAGCACAAAACTTGATGTGTTCTAGTAACACTGGCACGACGACGTCGTGCAACCCCTAGCAACGCCATTCATGACGAACGTGCGACTGACACGTACATGCCTGGAAAAAATCAGGAGCTATCCGATTCTGTGAAGGCGGTTGACCAGCGAGGCTGTTTTGCAAAAGACACGGAGATGATACATAAATTTGAGCAAAGGTACGAACTCATTTATTGTCTTGAGGGGTGGTCATCGTCAGGAAAAGTACGCACACTGATTTATTGTCTTGATTGGTGGTCACTATTTCACTCTCAACTGCAATAACATTCTTTGATAATGTCACATCGATGCACGTACGCTGCTGGGTGGTCGGTTGAGCCGGATCGGTGTGGCATCGCAAGGGATATGAATGCAATATGGAACGCGTAAACCACTCCCTTTTCAGTACCGACACATCCGCATCGAAATCAACTTCGAGGTCAGTGAGTGCTGGTGCTGGCTAACACTCCCAGGGTTCTACTAGGAAACATAAATACCCAAGAAAGTGAAGGGGAAAACGGCGCCGCCGTAGCTCAATAGGTAGAGCATCGCACGCGAAATGCGAACGTTGTGGGATGGTTCCCCACCTGCGGCAAGTTTCTTTTTCATCCACTTTCATTTCCACTAATTTACCGTTGCTTTATTTCATTTATTAAGCACAAGTAATTTCCGCTATGTTGTCCTTGGTATCAGTGTTTGTTGGCGTCTTATAATATGATTAATAAAATTCGGCCCCTCGATGGTTTACACACACACACACACACACACACACACACACACATATATATATATATATATATATCTTAATAATCTTTCGTCAGTTCAATGATTTCTTCCTCCTAATTTTTTCTTTCTGTTATTTCTTCAATCAGCCCCTCTTGATTGATGCTGCCGTTCCTCAGAGGTCTGTGTTGAGAGCAGTAGCTCTAGCTTCGAACTTTGAAGTCGCGCAGGGTGCCCTTTTTATTTGGCAGCCGCTACTACATCATTCGCCCATTGACTAACCGCAGCTTTATAGTGTAGTTAGATTTCATGCGGATCGTGCGATTGTGGCCGATTCGCTTGGTGAGTCAAGACTGTCCCTGTTGTGCTCCGTTTCCGTTACTGAATGGCCACCGAATGGCACCTGGAGATGTCTAGAAGTGAGTAATATGGGGGCATTTGGAACTACATTATGCTTTTAAGTTCTACAGTGCCTCTTTTATTCTAGTTAGCTGGTTACACAAAGTTTGTTATTTATAGTGAAATGAAATCTACAGCGGCGGCGGTAACGGGTTGCATAGTCTCTGAACCTGGGTTTTGTACGACAGTAGCAACTGGTTATTAGAGAAGGCATGTTTACACTAACCTGCGGTCATGTTGTTATACATACAGCGGACGACAAAAAGTTCTTGGAGTAAAAATTTTCTCTAGGTTACTGGTCTCTCTCTCTCTCTCTCTCGTTTTTTAAAGGTTCAGGGCAGTTTAATGTACTTGGGAAGAAATTAAAATTATTTTAAGGCTATGTAGTTCCTCATCTGTTTATATGCTCATCGAAGTGTACGTCACGGCCGTTTGTGTCTGTTTGTGACTTTGTTTACGAACTCATTTTGGTGCAGCTTGCATTTGACTTTTACACTGTTTACTCATGGGCGTATAGGACTGTGCTGTGGATTTCTGACTGTATGAAGAGATTTCTTTTCATTTTCCTACATATCTTTTATATTGTTCTTTCCGCTTTGAGAAAAGGAGTATGCGTCACCATTATAAGGTGTCTACTTCTCTTTCTTTTATTTTAATTTCAATAAAAGCAGTGCCCGGTATTTATCGAAAATCAAACCAACATTTTTTACGTTGACCAACACGGAAACGCAAGAATTATGATTTACCAGATTTTAGCACACCATGTTGACACTTTTCTGGATATTTGCTACCACAATTAGAAAAGATATCTGCCTATTTTATTATTTGGAACTTAGTTGTGAAAAAGTTAGAGAAATTCTTAGAATTATCTGTTGATGCGTAAGCATTGTTTCGCTCGGCTGTGACTTTGCTTATTTGCTTTTCCTAAATTATGGGGTTTTACGTGCCAAAACCACTTTCTGATTATGAGGCACGCCGTAGTAGAGGACTCCGGAAACTTAGACCACCTGTGGTTCTTCAACATGCACCTAAATCTAAGTACACGAGTGTTTAGGCATTTCGCCCCCATCGAAATGAGGCCTCCGTGGCTGGGATTCAATCCCACGACCTCGTGCTCAGCAGCCCAACACATAGCCACTGAGCAACCACGGCGGGTACTTGCTTTTCCTAGCTGATGCTCGCCTACCTATGGTATATTCAGTGACAAAGAATGCTTAGAGGTTTAGTAGACTATTGTCAGATGTTGAAGTTTCTGCAGGACACCAAGCTAGACGAGCGGCTCCTTAGGGCAACTGTCTCATTGTATAAGCACTCACCACTTATCATCATCACCCATTCCAGTACTTTCACTCCCTGCCCTCTTCCCCAGTGCAGAGTAACAGACTAGAGCGCACTAGCTCAGGTCGATGTCTCCGTGCTTCCTGTCAGTACATTCTATTTTATGTATATGTCACATGTTCTCGCCGCATCCGGCCTCTTCAAAGCGATCGCGCCAATTGAGCCGCGCATGAGCGCGACTCGACGCAGCAGAGCGAGAGATGGGCAACACATGCTGCCACCGCTGTGCGTGAGATGTTGCGCGTAGGGCTAGTGCATCGCCACGCTGCCATGCCACCCTCGCTGTCACTCTTGCAAGCCTCTGCTATGCGCGCGTTCCTGGTACGCGCAAGCTCTCGCCTGTGTTCTAACTGCACCTCGGCAAGGCCCAACCAAAACGCGCCAAGAGTCCCTACGCGCTCGCTTGCCTACGAGGAGTTCAAAATTTGATGGACGCTCAGCAGCGTTCAATTGGACATTGCGCCACCCTAAATCTCAAGTCGGCCCACACGCAAACTTAAAGTTGGCGCACACCCAAATTTCAGCTCCGCTAAACCCCGCATTTCAGTTGTGCCAACCCCAAGCTTCAAGTTGGCCCAGCCAAAATTTCATCTCGTCAACCCCCCGCCCCCGAAATTCAAATTGACTCATCCATAAATGTAAGTTGTATTACATGTAAATTTCAAGTTGGCCCCACCCCAAACTTATGTTGCCCGATCCCAAATTTCAGTCTGCCCAATCCAAAGTTTCCATTTAGCCTAACCCCAAAATGTAGTTTGCCCACCCCCAAATTCTAATAGCGTTTTTCACTGGTCGATTCGGAGCAGAATTTCTTGTTCCGTGGCAACGAATCCGAATTTCACTTGTCGATCTGGAGCGGGTTCGCGCTTTCCGCTGGTCGTTTCGGATCAACTCGCTCCGAGCCGGATCGCTCTTACTTGCTCCGCCAGCGAGGTGCTTATTCGGGCGGAAATAGCCCGCGTCACTTCCGCCTTCAAGCGAAATCGGTATCCTGTCGGTACGCACAACATTGTGTTGCTTCGCAATATGGCAGCGTTTGGTGCTGCTGCAGAGCTCGCGTTTAGCGATGAGAGCTCGGACGACAGCGATTATGATGTGACTCAGGTACTGTACGAAGCCTTCTATGCACGTTGTCCATGCACAATCCTTGTGGGCGCGACGTGTAAATGACGGACTCTGCGACTGCCGCGGTCAAATTACGCGCAGGGGACGGCGGCTTTGGTTGCCATGGAAACGTACAGAGCAGAAGTCGGGCATGATTTCCGGAACCGGGTTGTGTCACGTGTACGCAGACTTCCTGTGTGATCCTCCGCGGAGCCTTCTTGCGCTCCGCTGGCCGATTCGGATTTGTGAAACCCGAGCGTTCGCTAGAGGATTTCGGCGGCCTCTCCAGATCGACCAGCGAAAAACGCCATAAGTTGGCCCAACCCCCCCACACCAAATTTCATGTTCGGCCACCCCCGCCTTTAAGTTGGCCCACTCCTCAATTTCAGTTGGCCCACCCCCAAATTTCACGTTGTCCCACGCCCAAATTTCTGTTGGCCCCACTCCAAATTTCAAGTTAACCAACCCTTAAATTTCAACTTGGCCCACCACCAAACTTTAGTTGGCCCTCACCCAAATTTAAGTTCGCCCGCCCCCGAATTTTCATTTACCCCAACCCCAAATTTCAGTTTACCGACCCCCAACCTCAATATTTAAGTTGGGCTACCCCTACATTTAAGTTCGCCCACCTCTTAACTTTCAGTTAGCCCACCCCCAAATTTTAAGTTGCCCCACCCACAAATTTCAAGTTGGCCCCACCCCAATTTAAGTTGGCCCAAACCGAGTTTCAAGTTAGCCCACCCCTACTATGAAGTCTAGGTTTTGGCGAAAACTTGTCTGGTGAGGAAAGATCATGGCTGAATGAACGTACACTCCTCAACTGAAAAAAATTGAAAACTACAGATTGACGTTTAGGCGCCCAATACGGGTGCCTTGTTCACATTGAAAGAATGCATGATGGTGCTTATTATATATGCGTCGGAAGATGTTATACGCTTGCGTACAACTCAGGGCAAGACACGATAAACCGGACAGGGGGAGTGTCCGGTTTATTGTGTTACTAGTAGATTGTATGCAGAATGATTCAAGGAGCAATCGGGATGATATCTTTTTTTTTTCTCTTTCGATAATAGAAGCCGAATTCCAGTTAATACTGTGTCCAGTCTTGTCGTGATGCTCTGCTAGGGCGCTGGAAACCGTTTGTCCTTTGGCTACATCACTGCGGTGCTGCTGTAGCCTTCTTTTAAAGGTCCCCGTCTCGGCAACGTAGTACGCCTGGCAGTCCTGGCAAGAAATTTTGTAGATGACGCCAGGAAATGATGACCCCTACTATAAGCTTCCCCACACATATTCTATGGAGTTCCATGTACCTCTGTAGGTGCACTCTTTAGTTTTTGTGGGGGTTTAAATTGTTCCTTATTCCTTATAAAACCACCAATCACCTACATTTAGTCTATTACAACGATTAGAAGTGTTAAGTTCATAAATTATGTGTTTTTGTGCAAATACGAGGCATTAAAGGGACACTAAAGGTTACTATTAAGTCAACGTGGACTGTTGAAATACCATCACAGAAACCTCGAAACGCTTGTTTCGTGCCAAGGAGAGACTTATTTTAAGAGAAAATGCGTTCTGAAGCGTCCGCGTACCTCTAGCGCAGTTCAAATCGCCCGCCCTCCGATCGAGGAGTACTGACATCATGGTCTCATAGTGACGTTGCGCCATCGGTGAGTAGAACGGCGTCCGCAGACGGCGCTACGGCTTTTCTGCGCAAAACGCCAACGCGCGGCCAGAAACAGAGCCAAGGCAGAGCCGACAGCAGAGCGAAAGCGGGAGTATGGTGGCTAGCGGAAGGAGAAACGAATTACGTCCCACATTACGTCCCACGGCACACGGAGAGTCCGTTTTCGTTAAACTATAGGCTGCGGCGAGCTCGCAGCGTGGTCGGCGTGGTCTATGAGAAGCGACGAGCCTTTTCGCACTCGCAACAGGGCACAAAAATGTGCGAATCGACGCAAAACTCGGCCTAGAAACGTGCTTCGCCACAGCCAGGGCTCAATACGACCCAAGCTGGCACGACCCAGATGTGGTTTCCCGCACCGCCACCAGGCGCCGCTACTATACCTCAAACTCCAGCGCAAGACACCCATAAGCTGGTACTTCATTCTATGACGCTAACTTCGACGCTCGTCGCAATGGACCCTGACACCGACAGATTGGCTCGCGATGGTAGGCTCAACTTCAGCGATTTGAGCACCGACGAGCGCGACCTGCTGCTGAGGGCTCGCACTGCCGGCGTCATTGCGTACTATGACGGCGGCCTCGACACCGGCTCTCCGGAGCGGGAAAGCAACGAGGGCTTCCCACGACATCACATGGACGTGGCATTCTCGCTGCTTGCTCCAAATGAAACTTTCGCGAGCCAGCAGAACCCTCACAGCACGACGCGATAACGATACTGAAACTCCAAAGCGTACGCGGCGCAGAGTCGAGCGCGCAGAGTCGAGCGAAAACGAAACCTTTCGAACACCTATATTACTGAAGGGTAACGTCAAAATGTTATTTTTTCTTAGAATCGAATAGACGTAGACAAGTAGCATTTTTTTCCGTCTTATAATCGAATTAAATGATATTTTTAATATGAGTAGTTGAGTATTAGTAACACAAATTATGAGGAGTCCTTTCGTCATCGGGCTAGTACCGGAATGTCACTGGGGGGTCTCAAATCGTGTCATGCATTTACCTCAATTTCTCGGTTACTAAAGCTCTGTTCGCGATTATGTTGACGCCTTAGACGTTCTAGAACATTGCTCTACCACATTAACTTGAGTTTCTGGTAACCTTTAGTGTCCCTTTAAGCGTTTCACGTGACATGGCTGGGGAGCTCGCCAAAGAATGCTTACGCATTAACCAAAACTATCGAAGTGATAAATTTGTGAGGCCGGTCAAAGTTTGGAAAGAGAGGGAAATTAGCGTCGGCTAAGCAAGTATTGCAATAAGCTCTTACCTATGCAAGCATAGTGGCCCCAGACCACTGCAAGAAAGTTGCCACAATTGCAAACAGAGCGAGCATGCACCCCAGCTATAGCAGAGAACCGCTTTCCAGCCATAGCACCACCAATAGTAGAGTAGAGAATCAGCTGCATGCGGTGCGAATTCGTCATACATGCTTTAGAAGCAAAAAAAATTGACACGCAACAGTTATTGCGGCAGCGCTCGTCTAGCGCTGCTTCGGACGAAGTCACAGGTCAATGCGGTGAAAATAAAACTACTTAGTATGCTTACCACAGCTCGGCTGCCACAGCAAGTTAAAGAAAGAGCGTGTATATACACAACGAAATACACTTCCGTGAGGCGCGGCACTCGTAACAAAATTCAAAGCTTGATCTCTGCTCAAAAAACTCGGTTGTCCTTTTAAAAGCCAATGCGAATATTGTTTGACTGCGTCAAAGTGACCTGTAAACAACAACAGCAACGTCACCCGTTCATGTTTTACTACTGCAGGACATGGCGTGTCCGGCTGTCCCCACGGACTTTCCACTTTCGGGCCAAGATGATCGATGTCCGACCGTCCGCTAAACAAAACACGTACCAGGAGACCAGTTGAATATTTCGCAAAAATATATGAAGAAGCTTGTGTGCATACTGGTGTACGTCACAAAAGCCGTTAGTTCACGACCATAGCAGCGACATAAGTGTAAGCCGCGCAGCTTTCGCTCGCTCCCCTAGGATTTAGACTCGCTCTCACTGCATATGTCAAGGATTTCAGCTCCATAAGCTCTGATGTCTTGGAGTGACATATGAACGTTTAAGATGTGTCCTACATCTGTTTCCATGGCAGCGAGCGACGCTGGTCGACACTCCCCCGGTCTAAGTTTAGCTCCACAAAAAAGGAACGGGATGACATCCACCGCTGTAAAACGCAGCATGAAGGTTGCGGAGCTCGGCTGCCACCGTAAGCGGGTTGTTTTAGACTTTCATTTCCAAATTTCTCTATTAGGAAAATCAAGCTTACCGCAAATATAACACTCTATCTCAATTATTTCCACAATTCAATTAAGCAAATCCGGTAAATAACGTTATGCTTTCCTTGGCTTCATTGTGTGTTGGCTTCACGTGGTTGTTAAAATATTGTATCGAGTTTTCGCTGCTGAGTGAGCATAAAAATGGTATAAAAAATAACATCTTACCGTTATAAAAGCGGTTAGTTCCGCCTTAGTAACGTGCCATTATTAGTATGTGCCACAGCGTGCCACAACGTGCCACAGCGAGTGCCTTTTTGTTATCACATTCACACGTAGCCACAGGTGCTTTTTACTAAAGCAGTAGCATATTGCGGTGGCACTTCTGTTTTCCTGTCACTCAGGATTAACAAAAAGAAAGCACTATAACAAAGACTTCCTGCAAAGTGATACGATCCTTTTGCCATGCCCTGAAAGGTGCGATTAGTTTTCAACGTGCGCTCAGGAGAAGGCATTCGAGTCTATTGTAGAAAACATTTGTGCTCTAAGAAAAATGTTTACCTTTATTAACACGATAGCGTTAAGGACTACGTGTCGAAGAAGATCCCACGTCGTCGTCGGCATCCGGCGTCTCCGTATGCGAAAATTCCAGTATATATTTAGGTATGTGTATGTGCCACGTCCTGCTATTTGACATGCGGTATGTTCGGGCTTTATTGCCACATTATTCTATCACTAATGTTGCTCATAGCTTGTCTTGCATTCTGCACAAAGCTATTCGTCAGAACTTTGAGAATGCAAGCCCGCAAGGAAATGTGATGAAGGAAAACAGCCACAGCGCGTGCCTTTCATGCTGAATCTTCTCAGACTGGAATATTAAATGTGCGAAACATCAATCGAAACCTGAAAATGATCTTTTCTTTCTTTTTTTTTTTTTTGACGCGGCAGTGCGCCACCTCCGGAAACGGCCCACAAAAGAGGTCGCGTTTCTACCAGAAAGCTCACCTTCGTGCATAACCTTTGCCTCCAGCGTTTCCCGGTAAACACTAGGGTTACATAAGCTGCAGTTGCCGGGAAGTCTGCGAAGCAGTCAGAGATCTTTGAATGCTATTGCGTCCTACTCTCAGAGGCGAAACCGTAAGCGTCCTCCAAAGTTTACTTCACAGCGGGGCCTTATGTGTTCCATATCTCGCCAGATTACGAAATATTTGTGGAAGAGCTTGTTGTATAGTGAAAGAGCGGCGCCTGCATTTATAGTTACCTTAGTACGCTGGAGAGGTATGCAGAAGAATGGAGAGCCGGGGAAGATCGCTATATCGTAGCGAATAAGCTGACGATTGGCGTCGAGAATTTGCCGATGGAGAGCTTTGCGAATGCTGCGCCGTTTTCACAACGCGTCTTTGACTTATGCAAAAGAAAACTGGAACGTGGAAGAGAGGGAGTCACGCACAGAGTTACTTGTTTCAGATCAGGTTATTTATATCCCTGAGAGACACATGGGAAACGTACCTTTTATTTAATTTGTTAGAAGCTGAGGCGGTCGCTGAGCTGAACAAAACCAGCACAATGAAAAGCGTGAACTTCTTTCAAGTGAAGCTACCTCTTCTTACTTTTCAGGTACCCTGTTGCCGAGTGGAGAACGTGGGCCTGGGTATGTGTAAATAGGTAAGAGACACAGGGCATGTTTCATTCATAGCCAAGCGCTCATAAAGGGTATCTGCCGCTGTGTGCACACAGGTCATGGAAGTCTTGTGCATACAGCTGTCGTCAGCATTCTTTTGTCGACAAGCATCATACACCACCTCGTCCTCGCAACAAAGCCTCAGCAGATACAGGCGAGAAGGCCGTGCGATTGCTTTACACTACTGCTGCTACCTCGGTAGTCCAAACAAAATTCACGTAATTTAAACTTTAACGTTTAACCGGGGTAGTTGGAGAAGTATGGGAGAGGCCTTTGCCCTGCAGTGGGTTTAAGCCAGGCTGATGATGAAACTTTAACGTTGCGTCGGATCTGCGGATGCTATTTGCGCATGAATGGCTGAACGTTTTCGTATGTTTGGCTTCAAGTATTTTTCGTATCATATTCGCTTGGGTAGTATCGCTTACCATGCAAGCAAGTAAGAGACTGACGAGAAGTTCGAAGCATTTATTGATGAACGGTTGTCGAACAAGAGATGTGTCTGGAGCCATCGTCTCAACTTGTCTTCGTCAGGGGTCCTGACGAAGACGAGCCGAGGCGTTGGCTCCAGATGCATCCGTTGTTCGTCAACGGTTGATTATTACTATGCATGTGTTATTTACGTTTACAATCCTTAAAGCCTAAAGGACAATCCACACTTAGCAAAAGTTAGGAGTTGAACGATCAGGAAACTTAGGTAAATAAGAAGAGGCACCTCAGGGTGCTGCTATATTATTGCCGAGTACACCAGTAACTTAGAAACAGAATGCAAAGGATTCGTTGCAAGAGGCGAATGTGAGATGGATGAAGTATACCATAACTCAACGTTGAATGTGCGATATGGGCACTCGGGCGAAATGTAATATCTCGCCATCTTGGCAAAGTGCGAAGAGAAACTTCTCCATGTGCCATAATTGAAAAGGGCTAATGCGAAGCTCGAGCTACCGAATTTCCGAAGGACGTTTTTTTGTTACGGAAAAGAGTTTCCTTCACGGCAATGCAGTCCATATATAATGTTGTTTTTCTGCCTTTGTCGCGCTATCTTCCCGCTAGTATCCTTCATGCAAAATGCATATATGCGAACGGCCTAGACGTATTTTCTTATCCCGTGTCAGTGGGCTTGTTACTTTTTTGCTTATTTCCGAACGCTAGTGTTTGGTTCATTTGTGAAGTCATCCGTGGGCTGAGCCCCCATTTACAAGAGTGCGCGATATCGGCCGGCTTCATAGGCTTTACTCTGCACGAATGGCTGCTGCAGCTATCGGTGGTATTCCGCAAGTGATCCCTCCGTGGTCGTATATCATCTGAAGCCGTGCTTTTCTTCCTTAAGCACCGCAGCACAAGAGCTCGTTGTTTCTCTTCGATGTTGAATCGGTGCCATACGGCACTGAGCCGCGGTGAGCCCTTAGAACAACCGCTTCCACGATTTCCCCACGGCAATATATGGTTCAGAATGACGGTGTGTATTTCGGTCGGTAGTGCTTGTTCTTATTACTTCCAGTATATTTTATTTAACTCATGAGGCAAGCTTGCACGACAAACAATGTATCTATAACTAAGTGCCAAGGTGAACTAATTATCTCGTTTAAATGTATTTTTCCAGATGAATGCGTGCATTGCACACAAGAAATGTTTGATAAAGACACACACGGTGCTTGAACGGGGCCGTAAGAACAAACAAGTGCTTCAAAGAAGTTCAAGCACGTACCTTGTTTGGGTTTTATAGTATGCTATGTTTACAGTGAGAACACTTTCTAGGAGTTATTAGGCAGCCTTCGTGTCCTTGTCTGGTTTGGGTGAGGCGTGCCGTCCCCGTGTTATCCACGTTTTCGTCCACTGCCGGCGTTACTGTTTCTTGGCGCGAGCCGTGCGAGTGTGGTCCAAGCTACGCCTTCTGCCACGAACAGGAAGTGTTAATTGCCTACTACATATATACACTTATACACCGTACACTTATACACACCATGCTGTTGTATTAGAAGCAAGGGTGTTAGAATAGTGAAATTTTTGTTTGAATGTATAAAACATCTTGAGAAAAATGACCTCCATGTATCGAATTGAAAATTGAATATTACCTTCTTTTTTTAAAGAAAGTAAAATATGAGGTATGTGCGGGGTCTACCAGGCTAAAAAAAGAAAAAGAAGAAAAAAATGAGTGAGAGAGTTTGATTTTTACTGCATTGGACAGATGCGTGTAATGTCATTTGCATATGGATGCATTGTTCCCTTAGGAGCACCGAAATGGGAAAGAACTGCGTGAACTTATCTCCCACACTGCAACAATGACAGCGTTATATAGAAAAACAAGGAAACCGCACCGGACCAGATGCAAGGATAAAATGTTGTGTTGAATGAGGAAGATATGTGTTACTGTACAATTACTCTACAATACCGCACATAGTTTTAAAGTGATGGAAACATGGTGAGACTGGCTAAATAATACATTGATTTGCCTAAATATGGGCAACAAACTCGTATACAGGCTGCGTAAGATGGAAGTACTATTTCTGCATGACTCGAAATAATTGAGCAGAAGCTGCCTTGACGACGTGTTCACTAAAGAACGGGGCCCGTGTTCATGGCCTGTATTCACGGAGAATTGTTCGTAAGACAAAATGTCAGTCAATCCTGATAATAGACATAACTATAGCGAGGCGACCGGCTGATGGAAAATAGCACTTACGAACGAACAGCTTTGCGAATTCGGCCCTTAGTTTTTCTGCGTAAGAACCCCGGCTCTCCTGAGCCACAAACGTCGTCAATTTCTTACCAAAACCATCTACTGGGCTAGTTGGTACGTTTTCAGCTCAAAGCCGAGCGCAAGAACAATACAGGAAAAACAAACCTTGGCATATTAAACACCCATGTTAGAATCTGTGGGAAGCGAACCTTTATAGTGAAACGGTTGATGTCACGAGAATGACGGCGATATATGACGCTTATTGAGGGACCATGGCGATAGCGGGTGTGTGCACAGAGAAGTACGACACATACCAAATCCCGCGCTTCTTGAGTATCAGTGAATAATGCTGATCCTGAAAGATTCACCAAGAACAGGCACACATCCAGTGAAACTTACACGATTGATAGATGGATGCAAATCAAGTAAATCAAGAAAACCATTCAATGATATGTGCTATTCTATTATAAGGTCAGCGTGATTTAGATATACCTGTGAACCGCCATTATCAGTTATGTTTCGTGTAGAAACGTTTTTTTTTTTACGCAGAACAGGAGATGTGCTCACTCCCACATTTTGTCGGTCCGCGTACAAACCTTTTATAAATCCATTCACTCGTACTCGTGTTCGGCGCACTTCTAACCTCCGTATATGGGTGTACCCACAAACACATCTGCAGAGATACTGACGGACCCAACAAACAGCAGTCACGTTAAACCCTGGAGAGTAAGCAAACAAAGCATCGCTTTAAAAGAGTCAACCGGGCAGGCACTCACGTGTCCCGCTGCCCCTGGCGTAACACTACCAGAGCGTCACGCGCCACGATAGTGCTGCTGACTGTATATGCTATTAGTTTGCTTCTGTGTTCATTGTGTATTTGGCATTAATTACCCAGCCGCTATATTAGCATGCTTAGCGAGCAGCTGGGCTAACATCACCAGCATATCATCGAAGTTTGCATCTCTCTTTCTCTACCTCTGTTGTCATTTGTTCGTGCTTGGTTTTTAGGTATCCTAACTTTCACCGGTCTCTCTTCCTTGAGACAACAATAAGTCATTGTAAATCTTTCCATTCAAGCAGAAACGGATTATCACAATTTCGAAAAGAGAATTGCTCGAAGCTTACACTGATAAAATATCAAAGAACATTCTATTTGTATTTGAAATGTTGAATATCCACACAACCCTAATTAGGAATGATTCATAAGCCTGTGGGTCATAAGTCAGATGCCATAAAATTGCACGCGGAGCATGTCTTGCCAATAAGCATTTATCGTCGACACTAGTATACGCAGTATATAATCTGGGGCCACATGGATGCACATGCTGAGTATACTGGCCTCGCGAATCGCACTTGATGGGATCCAAGCGTCCGCTGTCCAACTAGATAACGGGTCGAACGCAGTTGAACATTCAAAACAAGCTTTAATTACACTATGAAGGTCAAAAAGGAAAATTCAAAATACGTGTAACCTTCAATTTTCAGCCGGTAAAAAAGTGGTCCTGTCTCTAGGGCCGGTGGGGCGAGTCTGCCCGTCCCGCGTTTTTCCAACCGCGGTTTCCATCCCCGTCGCCGTACCCCAGGCCCGGGAAACATCTCCCGACACCTCGAAGCGTCGTCACTGGGTCACTTCCAGGAACCAAACGGAGGGAGCGGGTCCTTTCTCTTGCGCACAGCCCAGAGTCCGCGGGGGGTCGGTGAAGCAGAAAGCCATAAAATAAGCAAGGCTCGCTTGCTTCTTCAAAGAAAAGTCCGGCCGTGCGTTCGCGATGCGCACAGGACACTCCCCGTCTGGTGTCTTTCGTTGTTAGACACCACCAGTATATCACCGTGACAGCAAACGCACAACTTATGTTGTCAGTCGGAAGAATGTTTTCACGGCCCCGTCTTTGGCTGTTTTCAGCTCGACCTTGCGCACCCTTTCATCCGCGCTGGGCAGGCTTCGTGTAATCACTCGGATGGGCCAGTCGTTCCGGGTTGCTTCTTCATCCCTGAGTAGAACGACGTCGCCTTCTTTGAGGTCGGGCTTTGCTGCTTGCCAATTTCGGCGTTGCTGCAAAGTAGGGACATACGTTGTGCGCCAGCGCTTCCAGAACTCGTCAGCCCGGTTTAGCACTATACGTCAATGTCGTTTGTAGAGGTTGCTTGTGTCTAATTGCCCAGTTGTTATAAATGCGCTTCCGTGTTTTGGGGTTAAAAGTGTTGCCGGAGTTAGGATTGTGGGATATGAGGTAGGACAAAGTGGGAGCTATGGGCCTGGCATTAATAATGGCCGCAACTTCTACCAGAAGGGTTGCAAGTATGTCATGCGTGAGCCGTTCATGACGTGACTGCATGAGGATTGAGTCAAGAATGCGACGTGCAGTGCCGATCATCCGCTACCACGCACCGCCCATATGGGACGCGTGCGGTGGATTGAATGTCAATTTGCAGCCGTTTCCGCAGAGTAACTTGCCTATTTGTGAGCGATGAATGCCTTCTGCGCTGATTCAAAGTTCTCTGCACGTCCCGATAAAATTGGTCCCGCAGTCAGAGCGTATTAGCTTGGTGGGCCTTCGCTCTGCTAGGATCCTTCAGAAGGCATTACTGAAACTCGACGTGTTCATTGATTTGATCAGCCCAATGTGCACTGCGCGAATGCTTAAGCAAGTGAACATGGCTGACCTGCGCTTGCTGTTTGCAACACCACCTCTCGTTCCGCGAGAGGCAATCATCCAGAGACCAAAAACATCAATTCCAACATTTTTGAAAGGAGCATCTGTGCTGATTCGGTCTGCCGGAAGGTCAGCCATCTCCTGGTCGTGAAAGCCACTCTCGCAGCTACCTGCATGAAATGCACGCTTGCAGCACGGATGAGATGCACCTTTTACCTCCGAAGATCCAACACCCAGCAGCTCGTACGGCTCCTTCTGTGAAATGCCGGCCCTGGTGTTGCACGCATTCATGGTGGTGGCGCACGAGAAGCGTCGCCACATGGTGCCGACCCGGCATTAAGAGAGGGTGTTTCTCATCGTCCGGAAGATGGCTTCTGTTCAAGCGGCCGCCGACTTGGACCAAGCCGTTGGCGTCTAATAATGAGTCAAGCCTTCGAAGCGAGCTTGTCTTGTAAACTTGCTCTCCTCTCTGGATACAGCATATCTCCTTAAAAAATGCGTTCTGCTGTATTGCGCGAATTATGATGAGCCTGGTTTTGGAGAGCGCCTCAATGAGAGCTACCTATTTGTGTGGCGCGTTCTTTGCGCGATGGGCAACCTGGATCGGACTTGCCACAGCACGAGTGAGAGATTTCTGTCCTGAAGAGGAGCCCTGAAGACGAAGCTGTCGTCGCCTATGTCCCACAGTAGACCGAGACTTCTCTGCGTAAGAGACGCGTCTGTGCCGAAGTCGAGGTTCTTCAGTCCCTGGGCGTCGTCCTCTGGAGAAAATGCATTCAGTATGTTCTGCCTATTCGAAGCTATCTTGTGCAGCCCTATGATAGCTATTACAAGCATTTTCTGCGTTCTTTGCAGCAGATGAATGGCGTCTTCTTCGCTCGGAAGAGACGTAAGCGCATCATTGACGTAGAAATCTCTTTCAGTGAACTTCCTGGCATCTTCACCAAATCGTAGGGCAGCTTGTTGGGCAGTCCGTCGAAGGCCATACGCCGAAACAGCTGGCAATGGGCTGTTGCCGAAAACGTGAACCTCCATTCGGCACTCTATGATTTCTCGAGAGATATCATTGCCCTTAAACCACAGGAACCTCAGGTAGTTCTGATGGTCCTCGCAAACCATGAAACTGCAGAGCAGTTGCTGGACGTCTGCTGTTACCGCCACTGGGTCTTGCCGGAAGGGTATCAAAATCCCCACAAGGTTGTTCGTCAGATCAGGGCGGGTCGAGAACGCCGTTCAGAGATGCCCCTTCGTACTGAGCGCTGGAGTCGAATACAACTCGGATTCGATCCGGCTTCTTGGGGTGGTGAATGCGGAATATGGGCAGATACCAGCATTCTTCGTCCACGTGAAGTGGTGGAACTTCTTCTGCATGACCTTTGATGAAGAGCTCGTTCATGAAGTTCGCGAAACGTTCTCTTGTTTCTGGATTTTTTCGTAGGGTACGCCGTAGCGAGAGCAGACGAGACAAAGCTTGTTCTCTGTTGTTCGGAAGTCGACTTCTCGGTGTGCGAAAGGGGAGAGGGGCGACAAAATTGTTTATTTTGTCTTGGGTGAATTCACTATTAATTATCTTGAGGAATGTCTTGTATTCCACAGAGAAAGCAGGCTGGTTGTCAAGTTCAGTTGTTTCGAAAAGATTCGAGGCCAGGGTGTCATCCTATGTTGTTGCCAATTGTAGATCTTTTGGGACCTTATCTGTAGTGTAGAGAATCGGCGCCTCCCTTACAGAGAGATGCCTTGAGCATGGTTCAAAAAGAGATGGTCGTCCACTGTCCAGCACATAGGTCTTGGAACACATAGACGCTGCCCGTTTTCCGCGTACGACCAACGCAAACGTCACCGACAATGACCCATCCAAGGTCGAGCTTCTGAGCATACGACGCGTCGGGGAGGTCCGTTGATTGTCTGACGAACCTTGTGAGCTCTTAGGATGCATCGGCCAAGTAGGAGCAGTATTCCAGCCTCCTCAAGCGGCGCAATGTGATTTGCTACAGGCTTCAACTGCGGGTAGTGCCGTGCAGCTTCAGGTGTTGGAATATCATCTCTGTTTTCGGGAACTGACTTGCAGTCGAGGAGAGGCGGAAGAGGGAACTTGACTTCGCCTGACACGCTCTGCACGAAGAAGCCATGAGCTATTCTTCCAACCACTTCGGTAGTACCGGAGCAAGTGCGGAGCGTGTATTGCGTAGGCGTCCCCTTCACTTTGAAATCATTGAACAGTTCTGGCCTAACCAACGAGCGATTACTCTGGTCGTCAAGAATCGCGTACGCTCTGAGTGTCTTCTGAGGCTGAGTCTCATGGATCACCTCTACGAGGCAGATTTTAGCACACGACTATGTGTCATTGCCAACGTTTGCCACTTCAGTACGCCTAGATGTGACTCTTCTTTCTAAGTTACCTGTGGTACTTTCCTCAGACCCACTAGCCCTTGACGGCTCTGAGGTTGGCGATGCTGGGTGAAGCGCTGTGGCGTCGTCGGCAATGTCGCATATGAGGCATATCACAACTGCCTGACATCGCTACTGCATGTGGTTCTTAGATGAGCAGCATCGTAGGCAGATCCCTTGTTTCTTTAGCAAAGATAGCCGCTCTTCCAAGGTTTCTTCACGGAAGGCGCGAGACTTTTCCAAAGGGTGAGGTTTTTTGTGATGTGGGCACCACCTCTTGAAGTCCTTCGATTCTGGTTGCTGTTTGTTAGTAGTGGCCTCTTGATTAATCTTGGCAGAAGCAGGATTCATTTCTGGTTTTCTCGATGACACAGATGATATTCGCCGCGTGGTATTGGTAGGATTGTCTACCTTCCTTTGGTTCATTTCAGACGAGGCATTTTGTGGGTGCAAGATGAAACTCGGGTAGCTCCGCATGCTGGCCTGTTCTCTAACAAACTTGCAAAAAACAAGGAAAGGGTGGAAATAAAGTGTTGTGATCTTTCTTGTATTTTGACCTCGCCGACATCCAATTTTCTGGAAGTCCAGATAGCAACTTCGAGACAATTTTGTTCATCCCTGTTGCGCTATCCAAATAGCCAAGATCGGTAAGATACAAACGGTTCAGTTTTCGCAGCCTTGAGTTCTAGCAGGAGATCACCAAGTTCTTGGAGTCTGGTATTTTCCCGATAAGATATCTTCGGGAAGCCTTCCAGGTGCTTCAGTAATGCATCCTCAATTGCCTCAGGGCACCTGAAGACGTCTTCTAGCCGTTTCTACACGACGTTCAAGCCCGTTGAAAAGTCATGGACGTGCACTGATTTCAACCTCCGAGCCTGATGTGACGATTCAAGGCCAAGCCATTTGATGAGAAGGTCGAGCTCTTCCTGGGCAGAAAGACCTGGATCTCTGACGACACCTTTGAACGATGACTTCCAAGCGCAAAGTTCTCAGTTCGGTCACCAAACTTGATAAGACCGCTTGAAACAAGGTCTTTGCAGCACAAGAATTTAAGGACACCGGCTAGCTCTGAGCTTGAACTGTATCGTGCTGGGGCGCACACAAGCGGCTGCGGATCAACTCGTAAGTCCATAGGACGACTTGTAGCTCCATCAAGCTCACAACATGGGTTGTTAGGGGCAACATGGCAGTCAGGTGGCCGTTCATCAACTCGCAGACACATCGAATTATTCGCAGCTGTGTTGACCTCCCGCGACGTGTGAGCATTATTTACGTTGATGCTAGAGTTGGTAACAGCCTCCTCAGTAAACACAAGCGCAGCGTTGCGCAAGGCTTGCTGTTAATCGATATAGCTCCTAGTCTGCTGCGTTCGGTCCACAGAAGGGAGCGTGCGCATGCGCTCCCCGCTATCCTGCTCCCCGGCTGCCTCGAGCACATTCGCCTGTGCGTTTGCAGCTGCCGCTTCTTTTTCATGCTGCAAAATATCCAATTCAGCCTCAATCCTTGCCTTCTCAATACGCATCGCGGCTTCCCTGCGACCAAGCTCTGCTCGTTCCCGGATGGCTTCAGCTTGTGCGCGTGTCTGTACGGCGCCTAGGCTGATTGTTGACGAGCCCGATCGTCGTGACCTCGAAGAAACGCTTGTGAGGGCCAATAGAGAGTTCTATTGAGTGCACATTGTCTCTCGTAAGAAGTCGCGTTCTCGTTCTGTAGCCTCACGTAACTTGTCGCTTACAGTCACATCACGATCTGCGTTGATTGCTTCCTGAAGCTCAAATTCCAGCTGGGATTCACAGCTGCTCGTTTTGGCGAGGAAGGCAGCGTATCTGGCGGCGACGTGCTCGTAGCGCTTACAGCTTGAACGAAGCTGCGTTGCGGCGCTGTTAATGTCTTCCTCTTTCGCATGTCACACTTTGGTAATAGCGGTCTCCACGTTCGTCCAGGCAGCGTCTATTCTCCAGCAGTGCTCTTCGCGGCTCGTTTCATACGTTTCTTTAGCTTTCATGGAAAACGTAGTTGCTCTTTGTGATCCAATGTTTGCCGTGACAGCTTCACGCTCTGCTGTCATAACTTGAGAATTTTCAGGCGTCACCTTGTCCTGATCCATTTTGGCGTGCATGCTTCACAACGTATCTCACTCGAAGCGGACGTGTGTGGTGAAGCCTGCTAAGCTGCGCGATGAAATTTGAAACGAGCCCACTTTGTCGTTGCCCTGTGTGCCGTCAGCTGCTCAACTTCTAGGCGATGCTGTGTCCTTGCAGTAGGCGGATGTTATGGTTAAACCTGAGGTCTTGCCGTGCGACGTATTCCACTGCAGCGGATGTTGAGTTGGTGGTCGATGGCAGTCGATTTCACTTTTTTACTATACTGGCGTCGCGGATCGCACTTGACGGGATCAAAGCGTCCCCTGTCCAGTTAGATAACGGATCGAACGCAGTTGAACATTTAAAACAAACTTTAATTACACTATGAAGGTCGAAAAAGCAAGTTAGAAAAACACAAAACGTTCAGTTTTCAGCCCGTAAAACAGCGGTCCTGTCTCTAGGGCCGGTGGGGCGAGTCTGCCCGTCCCGCGTTTTTCTAACCGCGGTTTCCACCCCCGTCGCCGTCCCCCACGCCCAGAAAGCATCACCCGACACCTAGAAGCGTCGTCACTGGGTCACTTCCAGGAACCGAACGGAGGGAGCGGGTCCTTTCTCTCGCGCACAGCTCAGAGTCTGCGGGGGGTCGGTGAAACAGAAAGCCATAAAAGTAAGGAAGGCTCGCTTCCCTCTTAAAAGAAAAGTCCGGCCGTGCGTTAGCGATGCGCACAGAACACTGAGGCTGCATCTAGACTGCGTACAGTGCAGTGATGACGGACTTTTCTACAGATAAACGGAACAGCTCCTCCCATCATAACTTACTCTTTGCGCATTTCCTGCAGCTTGTTTCGGCCACATTTGATCACGGGAGGTACAGTACCCTCTGGAAACATTTGCAGAATCCATGCATGGGTACCTCGATGTCAGTATAATTCAGCTTCGATACCAGCCCCGAATCCATGCCACTTTGCTGTCATGTTGGTCGACGAGACACTTATGTGATGTTATCTGGACCAAAATGATGTATGACGTGCGCAAACATGTAGAAAATAAAAGAAACTATTTGAAGGGCCTTAGAAATTGTCAATGCTGGCTTGTGTCAGCTACTCTTCTGACTTCCCCTCTAGTATATAATGTACCGCGAAAGTACGGGTCCATTTCGTAAAGGGAGTACTGTAATAACACTACCGCATCGTGTTTATTATTTGCGCGCATTATGGTATACCAGTAGGCCTAACTCGATCCGGGGAACTCCTCGGGGATGTTTCTCAAAGTACTGTCGGCCAAGAAAGTAAACACATCACGGCTTAAGTGGCCAAAGCGGCTGCGGGGCCACAACAGGGCGCTGCTATCTCGCTCCGCGCGTTGACGGCGAGAGTGCCCCGAGAGACGCCAGACATCGCCCTCACTCTCGCGCGAGGCTTTGTCACGCTTTATAAATTTCTAGTGCACCGTTTGGTTGTGCTGGTGCTAACGGTTGCGACGAAAGGGACTGTGCATTGACGCTAGTCGAGCACATGGAGCTGCCGTACATTAGCGGACGGCAACGGGGCATCAAACCGCGGCACTGAGAAGGAACGAAGACCAGTTTCGATTGTTGTTTTGCTTATACCCACCTTATCTTTCATATTAGTTCATGTCGCTGGCGTCCACCGCTGCTCGATTTTTGGCAACATTGAACAAGTAACCGCAACGGCGCCTATTGTGACGCGTGCTCTTTCACGCCGGCGCGATAAGTTACACGCGCAAAGCTTTACTGATGCATAACTGCGATTCGGCTTAGTCGAAACACATTCATCTTAAAACTTT
This sequence comes from Dermacentor variabilis, assembly GCF_050947875.1. Taxonomy (NCBI): domain Eukaryota; kingdom Metazoa; phylum Arthropoda; class Arachnida; order Ixodida; family Ixodidae; genus Dermacentor; species Dermacentor variabilis. Next base: position 97,814,728 of record NC_134569.1, on the reverse strand, counting down.
TTGTGCGCCAACAAACAGGGACGAAGAATAGGAGCAACACAAGGACGAGCTCGTCCTTGTGTTGCTCCTATTCTTCGTCCCTGTTTGTTTGCGCACAAAAAGTTTTAAGATGAAGCTTTACTGAGGGCACGGCTTTTCTATCAAGATTACGTTTCCGGCAGTGTCTCCAGCAGTGGGTTTAATATTTATATCAGCGACGCCTCTTGAAACTGTTTTAATTGGCTACTACAATGCGCAGGCCATTATCAAACATTACAAAAGTACGGCCAGGAAGAGATAATTGGGAAGACGAATCGGAATAACTAGTCAGTCATTAAAGTTGATTCACGGAAGCATTCCATAGCTTGAAGGGGTCTTCAGTGCGATGAAAAATTGCCGTCGACCACGAGCACTTGGCTTCCTCGCCTTGACATCGAGTCGTAGCGCACCAGCGCTATAGCTACGGACGTCCGCGCAGCGCTTCCCACTCTAACTTAACGCGCCGACGTGAAAGAGCGCGCGTCACTGTAGCCGCCGTTGCGGTATACTTGCGCGATGTTGCCTAAACTCGAGCAGCAGTGGATGCCGGCGACCTGCATTAATATGAAAGATCAGGTGAATATAAGCAAAACAAAAATCAAACAGGTCTTCGTTCCTATTCAATACCGCGGTTTGACGCCCTGCGGCCACCCGCTGCTAGTTTTCCTGTATATGCTTCCCCTGACACTACCGGCTACTGCGCGACAGCGCCATGTGTTGGACTACCGTTGATGCACGGTGCTCTTCGTCGTGACCGTCAGCAGCAGAGCAACAGAACGGTGGACTAGAAATTTATCAAGCGTGATGAGGCACCATGGGAGAGTGAGGGCGAAGTATGGCGTCACTCGGGGCACTCTCGCCGTCAGCGCGCGGAGCGAGATAGCAGCACCCCGGTGTGGCCCCGCAGCCGCTCCGGCCACCTAAGCCGTGGTCCGTTTACTTTTCTGGCCGATAGTACATTTGTGATTTCGTAGCTCGTCCAACCCAATTATTCATTATATCTACGCTATTACTGTTAATTAAGTCACCCTATTCCATCACTGTGAATGAGAGTGTTACTAGTTTTTAGAAGAACCGTTATCTATGAGGCCAAAATTGCGAAGAGTTTTGAAGCATCCGAGAAGAAAGAGCACACTCATTTATGAAACGGCAGCCAGTACATGATGAATCCAGCCCGAGAGCGCTGAAAAAAAAATCGCTGCCGCACATTGTTGACACAGTCAGCTGTGACAGTTTTCAGTGTCCAAACTACTGTTCAGAACACTCTCTTTTATGAGCAGCGTCAGCTCATGTTTTCGAGGATAGGAAGCATTCATGGGCGTGTGCTTCTGAAATGTAGTTTTTCATCACACGCTAAGAGCCCCTTCGCACCCAGTTCAAGCTTCCGCAAGTTCGCACATGCGTGGCACGGCAGGAGTGCCAGCAGAAAGACGAGCAACGAAGGGGCTTCGCGACTCGCCTCCTGCTGAAAGAAAGAAGAAATAGAAGGGCTACGACACGGTGAACAGGACTAGAACTTGGCGGTCAGCAATTCCTATGCGAGCAGTGCACATACCCCTGACGGCAACAGTGACACCATTGGCGACGCGTACGGCTTCAGTGATGGGCAAGCGTGAGAACTTCTTTGAGGCGGCGACATAGGTTAGAGCTTAGGAAACTTAGGCTCCAGTATCAATTAATGCCGTCAACAGAACACCATCGACGTCTAATTCAATTAGATTCATGTTGGTGAATAGCGTCAACGGAAGATTTGGACAGGACGAACGTAATGCAGCACTACTTCCAGGAGCTGCATGGCCTAGTTTTCCGTCCAGGAGGGTCCATAATTGGTCAGCGACGAATGGCGGCGTGGCTGGGGCGACGGGGACCGACGGGGCTGAGGTGACGGCGAGCGAGCAGGACGACTGAGATCGACTGACATCGACGGATACGTCAGAAGTAGGAGGCATACGGCGAGGAGAGTAACGGCGCGGGTCGGCATATGGGCGAGAAGACGGGGAAAAGGAGCTTGAATACGGCGGCGTCCATGAGGTGCGGCAGTGGCGAGCGACGTGGCCAATGCGGATGCAACGGAAGCAAATGGGCTTGTCGTCCGGAGTTCTCCACTCGGTAGGGTTACGGCATCTGGGAGGGGAATACAGATGGCCGTGAGGCGTAGCAGTCGGCACCGGTCGCTCGTCAGGTCGGGAGACGGAGCAGGCAGAAGGAAAACCTAGGTTTGGAAATTCTTGCCGCGCAACTGCTTGAGTGAAAGTGGTCGCTGGGGCTGGCTGGTCAATGGTGGGGTCAATGGGGCGTTGATGGAACGGCGCAGGATATGTGGCCTCGAGCTCGCGGCGAACAATACGCGTGACGAGCTCATTTGAAGGTGGTGAAGCGGTAAAGTCGACACAAGACGACGTCGCAGCCGTGTTAGGGAGCCGGGAGAACTGTGCAATGACGTGGCGGCTTTTCGCGAGCTGAAAGCGGCGGCATTCCTTGACAATGACGTCGATGGTGGACACATTGTTGAAGACCAACAAGTTGAACGCGTAGTCCGCGATGCCTTTGACTGCGTGGCCGACTTTGTCAACCTCGGCCATTTTCTCGTGAACTTTCCGGCAAGAGAGCGAGCACGTCTTATATGTAGGAGACGTACGATTCAGTAGAAGACTGAACTCGGGTAGTAAGCTCCTTTCTTGCAGCCAGCTGCCGACCGATGAGATTTCCAAAGAGGTCGCTGAGCTGTTCCTTGAAAGTACTCCGCCTAGCGATCTCATCCTCGTGTGTCCGGAACCAGACACGACGAGTTCCCCCCAAGTGGCATAGGACATTCGCTAGCATAGTAGTAGGGTCCCAGCGGTTGTTTCTGCTAACACGCTCATACATGCTGAGCCAGTGTTTGACGTTCACATTATCTTGGCCAGAGAATATTCCAGGATCGCGGAGATTGGTAGCCGTAACGTACGTTGTTGTCGGGGTCTCGGGAGTAGAAGGAGACGAGGTGTCGTCAGTAGCGTAGCAACAGGGGGGGGGGGCCGGGGGGCCGTGGGTCCCGGGTGCAAGGGGCCTGTTGGGGGGGGGGGGGGGGTGTCATATACGTCTTAAGACACCCCTCTTTCCGCCGGCTACACCCGGGGGGGCGACAAAAGACCTATGGGCCCCGGGTGCCAGACGACCTAGCTACGCCACTGGGTGTCGTCACAGGGTGCCAGGGTGGACGGTAGGACGGTGCGGCCGCTGCGGAACTCCGTGGAGAGGACGGGGAACGCCACCCTCCACCAAACTGTTACGCGAACGAAGGATTAAAACTGGAGACTATAGCGAAATATATTTACAAGGGATAATGTAGCGCTGGCCAGTTCAGCCGACAGCTCGAGAGCCAGAGAGCGGTCTTCCTCCTCTTTTCTCGAGTGATGGCTCCCACGCGCCTCGCTCAAGCAATCAAATACCACACGCGTGTAGCAATATGATCCGATATTCGGCAGAAAGTTGGGCTTCAATGCGGAAAATCTGAGTATACAGCGCGCCACAAGACGTCGAAATCAAAGGAAAGAATGCTTTCGAAGCGATCTTTTGCTTTTCTAGCTCCGCCTATACAAAAAAAAACGTTATTTATTTCCAGGATATTTTTTTTTTTTTGGTTCGCTCGAACTCCTCTCGCAAAGGAATTTCGTCAAATGCTGTCGATCCATGCCAGGGGCGTTTTGCACCCATTCTAAAGAGTGTTTCAAGGCTTTTTAGGCATCGGCATGCCTTCAGACTAGCTAGAACAGAGGAATCGACATGCTTTCGGAGTATTCAAGTTTGCGGAAAAAGAAGTTCTTTGTTACGCGTAGGTTGACGAAAGCGGTTAGTTTCAGGCATCTGAATCTCCTCACCCGGTTACTTCAAGAAGAAGGCGTGGCGTACTTCACCTTAAAAAAAAAAAGAAAATTGAAGAATTAGGTTTGCCATTTATAGTATAAGGACATCAGAAGGAAAGAAAAGAGAGAAAAGGGGTTGTGGGAAATTACCGCATAGTCAAAGCAAAAAAAAAAAAAAACCAAAAGAAATAAAAAGAAAGACAAAGCGCCGAGATTGACGGCTGAGCTTTTTGAACGAGGAGAAATGTAGACATGGTAGCTCAGACGCTGGAGCGCTGACTGTGCTCTGCGAGTGGCCTTTGGTGGCACGGTGAACGCCGTCGTGTGTCGGCATGCGACGTCATTTTTTGTTTCCTTTTGTATTTTCTTCCCGTTTGCCCCTCCCCCAGTGTATAGGGTAGCACGTACATCACTTACAACTTGGTGAACCTATTTCTCTTTTTTTTCCCCTTCTCTTTCAGTATCACTGTCTCAGAACCAGCGCATGCGCGGGATTCCCGGCAGCCATGTAAACAACCAGGCGACGTCATCAAAAAAAATTGAGAGAGAGAGAGAGAGAGAGAGAGATAGATAAAAGAGACCTTTCAGCCACTGTTGCAGCGCCGGCCGCAAATCTAAAAAATAAAAACGGCGCGCATGATCAGACCACCCTTACCATAGAAACGACCGGTGTAGTTATTTCAAGACAGCTGCACCAACGTTTGCTTCAATGTCAGATTCAAAGTTTACATCCATGCTTTCCGCACTAAGTCAAAAGCTAAAACAATGTCAGCTCGTATGTACGAGCTGACATTGTTGACATTGTATGTATGCTGCAAGGTTGCAAGAAAAATAATAATAAATAAATGAAGGTTTGGGGTTAAACATCCCGGAACTTCCAAGTGGATTATCAGAGATGACATAGTAGAGGGTTCAGAATTAATTTTTGCAACGTGCACGTCATATTATTTACACAAATGTTTCTTTTTCTTTTCTTAATGCATTTCACCTCCATCGAAACGTATCTGCGTGGGTCGGAATCGGAACCTTAGCTTCGTAATTTGCAGCAGGTTGCCGCAGCCACTGAGCTACCGTGGCATGTTTGTTGCAAACAAACGGTGCACATATTTATTTATTTTTTTAATTTAAGAATACCTTCCAGGCCTCAAAGTGAGGCATTGAGTAAGGGGGGCAGTACATAGAAAATTCATGGAATACAAGGCATCTATAAACCGTATCTGTTTACAACCTACAACGTACCGCAAGTGCAACCGAGGTGAAAAAAGAATTATTTAGTTCAGGATTCACTAGGGAAAAGAAGAAAACATAATATAATAACAAGGAATAAATCACACAGATTGTTTTCAGTGAAGTCGTGTAATTAACATGAGAGTGCTAAACAGTGATAATGAAAAATAAATGACAGAACAGTTATGGACGCGACATTCCAACGGAACGGTAAACATAGCGACATAACGGTAATCAGCTGTAATTTTACAATAAGCTGTAAAAGATAGTGCAAATATAGAAAGCATGGTGCGACAAACGTAAAACTTCACATTTATTTCGTCATGCATTCAGTCAAGGCATCACGGAATGAATCGTAGCTGGACTGGCATGCAATGCTGTCCGGGAGCGAATTCCATATTCTGATAGCACGAGGAAGAGCAGAGTAATGGAATGCGTGAAGGCGGGCATAGCTGAAATGATTATGAAGACTACGTGACGTGGAGTACGGTCGTTTCAAGCTTGCGGGTGTTCGAGTGGAGTGAAGGAATTTGTGGAACAGTGATAAAAGAGCAATGTCTCGACGAGTGTTGAAAGATTGTAATGAAAGCTTAAGTTTTATTTGTGTCACACTAGACTGTAGCTGTAATCGTTTATAATGAAGTGGCTTGCTCTGTTCTGGATCCGTTCTAGCGTTTCAATGAGGTATTTCTGGTGAGGGGACCAAATGGGAGATGCATACTCGAGCTTGGGACGAACGAGAGTTAGGTAAGCTTGCTTGCGAACATTGCTTAAGTTGCGTCGCAAGTACCCCTATGATTGGGAGGCATTAGCTGAAATGGACGTGATATGCTCTGTGCAAGAAAGATTCGATGTGAATAGAACTCCTAGATACTTATATTGTGTAGCTGTTGTAACAGTGTAACTTGCGGGTAAAGGACATTACTTTGCATTTTGTGGTATTTAAAGTCATTAGCCATTTATTGCACCAGCTAATGATTTGTTGAAGGTCTTGCTGAAGAACGAGATGCTCATCTGAGTTTTTAATTAGGCGATAAATTATGCAGTCGTCGGCGAATATTCTATTGGTGGAGGACAAATCTGAGGTAGGTCGTTAATAAAAATTTGAAAAAGTAAGGGACCGATAACGCTACCCTGTGGTACACCAGAAGAAACCCCTGTTACGGAGGAAGAGTAGTTATTTGCAATAGTAAGCTGCTGACGATTAGACAGGAAATTTCGGAGCCATGGCAAGGTAAGACAGTCCAATTTAAGTGCGGAGAGTTTTGATATTAGGCGACAATGTGCGACACGGTCGAATGCTTTCGAAAACTCAAGGAACAAGCAATCAATTTGTAAGCTATAATTTAAGTTAGTGTGTAGGTCTGTTGTAAATTCAAATAACCGTGTCTCGCAAGAGAGGCCCTTCCGAAAGCCATGCTGGTTATGAAAAAGGAATTTGTTAGTCTCAAGATGGCTGCAATTCTGCGAAGCGATAATATGTTCAAGCAACTTGCAGGGAATGCATCTCAATGAAATGGGACGATAATTCTCACAGGAGTTCCTGTTGCCATTTTTAAATACAGGTATAACTTTCGCCATCTTCCAATCTGCGGGAAAGTGGCCAGTCGCAAGTGACTGCCTGAATATGTGAAAAAGAATTTCGCTTGAAATTTCTACCGTATTCTTTAAAATCTTTGAGTTTATACCCCCTATGCCATATGAAGAAGACATCTTAAGATTATTTATGAGAGAAGAGAGGTCCTCCAAAGTGACTTCAATAGGTTCCATGTATTGGTAGCCTAATTCTGAAACAAAAGGTATATTTGAAGTGTTCTCCTGTGTAAATACAGAGCTGAAGAATGAATTAAAGACCTCCGAACATCATATGCATGTTCGGGGCATATGCATATAGGCATTTTATAGCGGATGGATAAGTCGCTGTAAGCGTTCTGACACAAGTTTTTACTGTGACGCCCTATTTTCCGGCATTCGTTTGCATTACAACATTTCGCCACATCTTTTTAAAGACGTGTGATGGGCTTTTTTTTTCACATGAACTTAACGGACTACAGCTACCAATATTTCGAAGAACGTATATGCTAGAAAAGCGCCGTAATAATGTAATTTACCATAGAAAAACCTTCCAGGTCAGGTGACGGATTTAGCAAGATATACGGAACAATTCTGCTGTAAGGGACCTTTTAAAAATGCTTGCACTGAAATTTAGTATAGTGCCAAAGTGAACATTGTAATTTTTCTTGAAGTCTAAGTCGTGTTCTTTATATAACGTTGCTGAAAGGAGCTCCTATGCTATATATTAGAGGTTTCAGGTATGAAATCAATTCAGATTAAAGGAATGGATACCGCACTTTATAGAGATGAACAATCATTAAATGTTCACTGTGTCAGTGTAAAATACAAGAAAACATTTCGACTGCTTAGCTTTCAAGCTTGAATCAGCGATATTTGTGAGGACTTAAATATAAGTGTCTTCTATATAATACCGTAGAATTATTCATACTCGTTGGTGCAAGACAGCGACGTGCGTGTGTGTGACTTCAGTGGAGAAATTCCGAAACCAGACAGAAAAAACAGTGTGATGTGTGGCAGTGCGAGACAGCCAAAGCGAGAATATACAACCACGTGATAGGTGCCACATGTGTACATCAAGGCCAAGTCATTGCTGCGCAGAAAATGTGGTAACTCGAGAATTGAGCTTGGACATAAATTAGTTCGGAAATTTAATATATATATATATATTCGACGCTTACACTGCATACGTCACAGCAAAGTTTTTTTTTTCAGTTACTAGACTCAGTTTTTACTTGTGTACAGTTATACGAAAATGAGATACACTTTCGGTTGTACGGGCTCTGACTGCCATGACATTCACACAAATTGTAACATTGAAAGACGAGGCGGTGTCTTTCTCAATTGCCCGATGGCAAATTTCTCTTACGACCACGACAAGCTGTTCATGCTATCTACGGCGCGATGCAGCGAGTAACATCTGGAGAGATGCTTTAGAATCGTGGAAGATAAGCCATTGCTGGGTTGCTTCGTGTTTATTGAATTGAAGTCATTATAGTTTTATAGGAAATGATCAAGCAGATGCAGCCGCTGGATCTGCCCATGATAGTGTCAGCTGCGTTGCTATTCCGATGTCAAGAGTGGATGCAGCGGGAAAGCCCCGCGCACGAGCTACATCAGCCTAACGGAATTCAGCAGACTTTGCAAACCAGCGCCTCTGCTCCCTGGATCCTCATCTAAACTTCTGATTTACGCACTACTTACCACGACGGGAGGTAGCTCTCATTTGTCGTCGACGAACTGAAGTAGCATTCACTAATGCGTACATCTTCTTCATCAGTCTTACGGGACGCACCGAGTGTGAAGTCTGTGGGAGCAAACGCACGATTGTGAGGGGGGGGGGAGGGGGGCGGATTTTTGGGGATTTTTCTCGTTCCAGTTCACGAAGTGGTCTGCATCACGCTCGACAAGCTTGACAACCGTACGCTTGCGGAAAGCAATATTCTTGAAACCTGGTCCCAGCCGACGTCAGCCTTAGTTGCTCTGAAAGCATTTTTTCCTTTTCTTAAGCATCCGAAGTTAAAGTACTGTATAGTTGTCAGTTGCCATCCTCGTGTTCCTAGGGACAGAGTGTTGTTATTGCAATACCAATCATGAAGACGCGAGGCTAATTACCCCCGTCGTCGCAGCCGCCAGCGTTGGCGCCGATGTGGGCGTGAAGTTCCGCATAGCGTCCAGAGTTGATAGTCCATAGAGTTCCGCGCACCGTAGGCTTTAGGTGCGAGAGAAAGCATGCGAGGGTGAGCTGACAAAGATAGTGGCTCTATCCGAGGCGTCTTTTCCGCGTGCAAATGAACGGAGCTAGAAGGTGAGCCCGCGTGTTCTCTTTTAGTGCGGCCACGGCTGCGCATGGCGTGACCGTGCGCCCCTGTCTTGGAGGCAATCTTGGGGGGGGGGGGGTGCAGCGGTAGAGGGAAGCCGATATTGCTGAGACAGCGAGTGAGACGCTATCATATCGCCTAATATCATATTTTCGCGTCCTCTTTTCTAGCCGTCTTCTAGTCTAGAGTAGCCAACGGGACAGATATTACAGTTAATCTGACTTTCACCTGCTCTCTCTCTCTCTCTCTCTCTCTCTATATATATATATATATATATATATATATATATATATATATATATATGTCTTAGCCTAGCTTTTTGTCCACTACAGAACGAAAACCTGTCTCAACTATCTCCCACCATCTCTTGCGCTAGCAGATTCCAACTTGTTCCTGCAAATTTCCTAATTTCTTCGCCCCACCTAATTTTCTGTCGTCCTCGACAGCTCTTCCCTTTTCTTGGCACCTATTCTGTAACTCTAATGGTCCACAGGTTACGTGGACTACGCATTACATGGCCAGCCCAGCTCCATGTTTTTTTTTTCGCTTAATGTCAACTAGAATACCGGCCATCCCCGTTTGCTCGCTGATCCACAGCGCTCTCGTCCTGCCTCCTAAAGGAGCCCCGAAGCATGTTCTCTAGAAGCTGACAAATGCATTTGAAGTTAAAATAGACTATTTTAGAATTACTGCGCCGCAAAAAGAAAAAAGAAGTACCTCGATGCGTTCGGCAGAAGCTCCCGTCATTTGGAATCAAAGGTCGCGTATGATCCTTGTCACGGTGCTTCCGCTCCTTCTGCGATGCCTTGCACTGCGAAGGCTACGGCGGAGCGGGGCGGGCAAAGCACGCTCGGCCTACCGAACGTCACCGTGGCGCGCAATTCAAATTTGATTTTGGGTTCGCGTAGACACTACGATTTCCGATTTTGGCGCTTACGCGATTGTCCTCAGCGACCAGCCGGAGGACTCGCCGCGGTATACCTCGCGGTGGCTGCGGCATCTACCTTACGTAGGGGACCACAGCTGCATGCAACCGTAGCGTCTATATACGCACTGTTTGTTCAGTGCGCGACAGGGCTTGAGTACACGCTCGCGCTCATATGCTCCAGTCTTGCCTTGGTACGTGGTGAGGGCAGGCTTAAGCCAAGCCACTTCTGCACTACGAGAGAAAGGAATACCGCCAATGAAAAAGATACCATTCAGTACGGGGCCTCCATAGGAAGGCCTATTACCAGAAGTATAGGCGGCTAACCGCGATCACAAACATGTAAAGAGAACATTGGTAAAGGTAAGAAAGAAACGAGGATAGCCTAAAGACAACGAAGGCTGGATAATCAAACATCTCCCTTTACAGGCTATATATAGAAACACCGAAGTTTTCATTGCTCGATGCGAAATAAGAAAGTTTAATTTGGGCCTAGCGACCCTTCTATATATATTCGCCAGTAACTGCGTCGACGTCCCGCGGAGTGCGTTCGCACGAAGTGCTCATTTGCATTAAGCGTAGCCTGCGAACGGTGTAGTGCATATAACCATAAACATCGTGTTACATTAAAGTTGCGACCTCTGCGGTGCACCAGCATCGCACAAGGTTAACCGTCGCTTTGGATCATTTAGATTACCCCCTTTTAAGACGTTTCGCCGCTCGACATAGATTACCAACATGTACGTCGGATCTGCGTAATTGCGTTTTTTTTTACCGTGTTGCGTCATCCCATGCTATATATATATATACAAAAGCACCCCTTGCGCACATCGACTTTGCTCTCACGGCAAGCGTTTAGACTATGAAGGCAGGATCGTCACCACCAATCTTCCTTCCTTTTCCTTTCTTTTTTTTTCTAATCTTGGAAGCGTCGACCGTGATCTCCTGCGCGGGCGACGCCCGCCATCGGAAGTTCCATTTAACCCTGCGTATTGCCCCCGCTCTCATTACGGCACAACTGTCTACCGTGTATGTTTCTATCTAAGTGGCGATATTATAGAACCCTTTTCAACCCGCATTTGGGGGAGCCCAATGCGGAGCTATGGTATCTTTGCAAACACCCTTGCGTCACAGCACGTTCGTCGAAAAATATTCGTCGAAAAAAGCCCTGCGCGCAGTTTCCCAACCTGATGGAAATCTGTCTAATCTATATAATCTGTCATGGGCGATAACGTGGGCGTGTATCAGACGCGTACACGTTACGGATAAAAAAAGTAGCCGACTACAATTTTCTAACCCAGGAATGTGTCTAATTATTGTAACCAAGTACTTCCCCAACAAAAATAATTAAGGAATCACTCAAATATTATCGGTTATACTTCTACGCTCCTTTCCTCTTGACTTTTATCTACATTGCAATGATACCGTAAATAAAACGAGGTGACCAGGCACTTTCCATGTGTCCTCAGCAGTCCTTCCCACGCTGTGTACATTCAAGATCTATTGTGCTTGAAAACTTTCCTCTGTCGTCTTGCCTCGTTTTCTTCTGAGGTCATCGACAGCGGCACTGAAAATTCGTTCGATGCGCTAGCTGTTTGTGATGGTGGTGGTGTAATGCACGAACACTATGCGAATGTGCTTGTTCCTCAAGGCAGCGATGCTCGCGTTGGGGTCGTGTGCATATATATTGTCATGAAAAGACAAATGAAGATGCACCCGGCGTCGGCGAGACAGACAGCTGTACAAGATGGTGTACACAATACTCAAGCCGGCGTCCTCAGCCTCTACTACTACTTCTTCTTCTTCAGCGCCCAACTCTTGCCGAGCGCGCGTTCCCGTCACTTCTTTGTCAGCGCTGGCGCGCTACACCTAGCGGCATTATTCCCCCGCCAAAAGAAAAGCATCAACCCCGACGCTTAATAAGCTACGATGCTCACTAAAAGAAAGTGGAAGTGTGGAAGTCGTATGACATCGGGTTGGCGCCGCCTTAACGCGCGAAATACGGTTTGAGGCGAATAACATGCACTATCTCCGAGAGGTGCTGTCGACGCCGAGGCGACGTGGCACCGTCGGGAATGACCTCATAGTTCACTTCACTAACGCGGCGTGTCAATTTGTAGGGTCTAAAGTATCTACTAAGCAGCTTCTCAGATAAGCCCTGGCGACGGATTGGAGTCCACACCCAGACTTGGTCACCTGGCTGGTACTCAACTTGCTGATGTCGAAGGTTGTAGCGTCGTGCCTCTGTACTCTGCTGCTTCGTGACGTGTATGCGCCCGAGTTGACGAGCTTGCTCTGCGTGTTGAGTAAGTTGCTCGGCGTCGAAAGTAAGTGATGCGTCGGTGTCGTGCGGGAGCATTGCGTCTAGCGTGGTCTGGACCTCGCGCCCGCGTAGACAAGACGGAACGGTTTGAATTGTGTTGTTTCCTGAATGGCGGTGGTGTACGCGAATGTAACGTACGGCAGGACTTGACCCCATGTTTTATGTTGGACGTCTACATACATAGACAGCATATCAGCAATGGTCTTGTTTAGCCGTTCCGTCAGTCCGTTGGTCTGCGGATGATAGGCAGTGGCCCTGCGATGCTGCGTGCAGCTCAACTCGAATATGTCCTCAATTAGTTGGGCTGTAAAGGCAGTTCCTCTGTCGGTGATGACGTATGATAGGCCACCATGTCTGAGGATTATCTGATCGATGAAGAACAGGGCAACTTCGTAGGCCGTGGCACGTTGTACAGCTTTCGTCTCGGCGTAGCCTGTTAGTGTGTGGCGACTATAATCCATTTGTTTCCGCTGGCTGACAAGGGAAAGGGTCCCAGAAGATCCATGCCGATTTGATCAAAGGGCGTGCTAGGTGGCGCGATGGGTTGGAGTAATCCCCCGGGTTTCAAAGACGGCGATTTCCTGCGTTGACACTCACGGCTGCTTTGCACGGAACGCTTCACCGTTGTAGAAAGTCTGGGCCAGTAGTACGTCTGGCGTACTCTTGCAAGAGTACGTGAAAATCCCAAGTGTCCAGACGTAGGTTCATCATGGCGGGCTAGCAAGATGTCATCACGGAGGGCCAATAGATCACGACCAATAGATACTCTTTGTCGCTGGCACTCGAGTTTCTCTTGTAGAGGACACCCTTTCGGAGGCCGAAGGTCGATAGATTGCGAGAAATGTGTCGTGGAATTGTAACATTCTTGCCTTCAAGGTGATCGATGATAGGTAGTATTTCGGCGTCCTCGCGCTGCCGTGTAATCAGGTCAGATGCGGTGAGGGCCCCAAGGAATGCGCCGTCTTCGTCTATGTCCTTATCATAAGTTTTGACGGGAGCGCGCGACAACGTGTCCGCATCTTCGTGTTTGCGGCCCGATTTGTAGACGATGGTAACATCTAACTCCTGCAGACGGAGACTCCATCGAGCAAGTCGTCCGGACGGGTCTCGTAAGTTGGCTAACCAACACAAGGAATGGTGTTCTGTCACCACTTTGAAAGGGTGACCGTAGAGATAAGGCCAAAATTTCATGATGGCCCACACAACCGCTAGACACTCTTTCTCGGAAGTGGAGTAGCTGATTTCGGCGCGTGAAAGGGTGCGACTGGCGTAAGCGATCACTCGCTCGACGCGTTCCTGGTGTTGAACGAGTACAGCGCCAAGACCGATGTTGCTTGCGTCGGTATGTACCTCGATGTCAGCGTCCTCGTCAAAGTGAGCGAGGACGGGTGATTCCTGCAGGCGCAGCCGTAACTCGGTGAAAGCTGCGTCCTGCTCATCCGTCCAAACGAAGGGTGTATCTTCTCGCGTCAGGCGTATGAGTGGTTCGGCGAACCGGGATAAGTTAGCGATGAAGCGACGATAGTACGCACAGAGACCGAGAAAGCGGCGTACTGCTTTCTTGTCACGAGGAGTCGGAAAAGCAGCAACAGCAGATGTTTTGTCTGGGTCAGGCTGGACGCCATCGGCGTTCACGACATGCCCGAGAAACTTCAACTCTTCGTAACCGAAGTGGCACTTTTCTGGCTTTAGTGTGAGATTAGCGGAGCGGAGCGCCTCACGTACCACCCCTAAACGCTCCAGATGTTCTTCGAAGGCCGCCGCAAACACGACGACGTCATCTAAGTATACTAAACAACTGTGCCACTTCAAACCCGTCAGAACAGTGTCCATCATTCTCTGGAATGTGGCCGGTGCAGAACACAGGCCGAATGGAAGTACTTTAAATTCATACAGTCCATCCGGGGTAACAAAGGCAGTTTTTTCGCGATCTCCTTCGTCAACTTCGATTTGCCAATATCCACTCTTCAAATCTATCGATGAAAAATACCTGGTTCGCCGCAGTAGATCTAACGAATCATCGATCCGCGGAAGCGGATAAACGTCTTTTTTTTTTGTGACGTTATTCAACCTTCTATAGTCAACACAGAACCGAAGTACTCCGTTTTTCTTTTTGACAAGGACCACCGGCGACGACCAAGGGCTTTGGAATGGTTGTATGACGTCATCGTCAAGCATTTCTTTCACTTGGGCATTAATCGCGTTGCGCTCTTTCGCCGATACGCGATAAGGCAGTTGTCGTATGGGACGAGAATCGTCATACGTGATTATTCGGTGTCTCGTGATGGAAGTTTGGCGTACCTTAGAAGACGATGCGAAGCACTCCTTGAACCAAGGTAGCAATTCGCGCAGCGCTTTTTGCTTTTCCTCCGAAAGGCCTGAATTGATGTCGATATTGCTGAGTGTCTGAGCTGGGTTGTCCTTTGTCCTAGACGCAAAGCATTCAGCAACGTCTGCTATGGGCTCAGCAAAAGCTATAGTAGTACGACGAAACAGGTGCCGATGTTCCTGGCTGAAGTTCGTCACGAGGAGCGCAGAATGTCCACCTCGAAGCGTAATGAGACTGCGGGTTGCTCATACACCATGAGTCAGCATAAGGGAGGAATTGCCCTCTGCAACAGCTTCGCAGTCGCGCAGATCGTCGCATACTCGTACGTCCGCTACCAGGACACTTGCGCGTGGTGATAAAGTTATACTGTCGGCGTAAACCCGAAGCGCCTTACGTCGGCAGTTGTCATGGACGTTCTCTGCTCTCTCTGTCGAAAAAGTCACTGTGCGCTCCCGGAGGTTTATAATGGCACCATACTTTCGCAGAAAGTCGACGCCCAAGAGGACGTCCCGAGAACAATCGCGGAGTATAAGGCAGCTGGCTGGAAACGTACAACCACGAATTTGTACTCTGACCGTGCACATGCCCAATGGTGTTAAGATATGCAGGCCAGCAGTACGAACTTGCTTTCCAAACCAAGGCGTGATAACTTTTCTGAGTTCCGTCGCTAGTTTTCCGCACAAGATTGAGTAGTCGGCACCCGTGTTCAATAACACACTAACGTGGCGGCCATCGAGCACAACAGGTATGTCTAGCGAGAGTCTACCCGCCGTGGTTGCTCAGTGGCTATGGTGTCGGGCTGCTGAGCACGAGGTCGCGGGATCGAATCCCGGCCACGGCGGCCGCATTTCGATGGGGGCGAAATGCGAAAACGCCCGTGTGCTTAGATTTAGGTGCACGTTAAAGAACCCCAGGTGGTCAAAATTTCCGGAGTCCTCCACTACGGCGTGCCTCATAATCAGAAAGTGGTTTTGGCACGTAAAACCCCAAATATTATTATTATTATTATTATTATTAGCGAGAGTCTGTCGCTGAGTTCGGCTGCTGTCGTCGTTGGATCGTTCTGAATAGACCGTGCTCGCTTCGATGGGAGGTCTTCTGAAGGGCGATTATCAGCGGCCTCGCCCCCGAAGGTCGCTGTTCTTAGTTTTCCCTGCGAGGGCTTGGCGATTGTCCCTGCGCTGCCATTGGAGGGCTTCTAGGAGCTTGGGAAGATCGCCTGCGGGACGGCGAGCGCGACTGCCGCCGCGGGAACAGTGGCATAGCCTGCTGGTTCAGGTACTCTTCAATCGCCTTAGGCCTTTCGCCATATCTGGGCCTTGGTGAATCCGCAGCAAAACCTTGCAGTCCGAGGCGGCTGTATGGGCACTCGCGGTATACGTGACCGGCTTCTCCACAGTGATAACACAGATGCCTTCTGTCCGCGGTACGCCAGACGTCAGATTTCTTTTCGAGCGGGCGCCGATCCTCCATACGTTGGATCGGTTGCATTGATGGGAGCGGCGAGACGTATGACGCAGCGTAAGACGTGGCAGGGATGAAATGGGTCGGAGCGCGGACAGGGACTCGCCCCAATACTTCCGCATACGACGGCCGCTGCAACTGTGTTGTCACAGGTGGCGCATCGCTGCTTGGAACGGGACCTTGGATCGCTTGCTGCACTTCACTTCTCACGAGGGCAGAAATGGAACCCAGCGTGGGCTGAGGTGGGCAGCTGAGCCGTTGAAGCTCATCATGCACTACCGAGCGGATAACGTCTCGCAGAACGTCAAGGTTCCCAAAGGCAACCGCGTCCTTCAGTGAAGTTGCATTCGCGTGCCTGTCATACGTAGCGGAGCGCTGGTCCGAAGGTGAAGTAGCGTTCATTTGCCTTTCATAGAAAGCTGAGCGCTGGTGCCGCATCTTTTCCATCGTCGTGGCTTTGGTTAAGAATTCAGCCACGGTCTTCGGCGGGCTTCGAACCAGGCCAGCAAATAGCGGTTCTTTAACTCCCTGCATTAGACGGCGCAGCTTCTTTTTCTCTGACATGGTAGGGTCCACCCGACGGAAGAGGCGCGTCATATCCTCTGCGTACGACGTCGCGCTTTCATTCAGCAGATGAATGCGGGATTGGAGAGCCCGTTCGGCTCGTTCGCGACGATCAGCATTGGTGTATGTCTCCAGTAAGGCACGGCGGAACTTGAGCCACGATTTGAGGAGCCCTTCTCGGTTCTCGTACCCAGTGCGAGGACCGTCCTCCAAGCTGAAGTAGACATTTCTCAACTTCGACGCGTCACTCCATTCGTTTATCTCGGGAACGCGCTCAAATTGGGCTAGCCAGTCTTCTACATCTTCGAAGATATCCCCGTGGAAGACTTTCGGCACTCGGAGATTCTGCAACAGGTACTGAGTTGCCGTTGTGGCCGTACCTTGCATAATGGTCGAAAAAGACGTCGATGTTCCTTCCATACTGGTCCTTGGGGGCGTCGATATTGTTGCGGAACGATGATCAAGCTCCGAAGGCAATCCTCGGATTCTCCTGCTGGCGGGGTGAACAGGGGTGTCCCCTAGTATAGGGCTGGTACTCCTGCTACGTGGAGGGGTTTGTGGCATCGGATGAACCGTACCCGCACCTCCACCAGTTTTGTGACGAAAAGACAAATGAAGACGCACCCGGCGTACAAGACAGCTGTACAAGATGGCGTACACAAAACTCAAGCCGGCGTCCTCAGCTTCTACTGCTTCTTCGTCTTCAGCGCCCACCTCTTGCCGAGCGCGCGTTCCAGCCACTTCTTTCTCAGCGCTGGCGCGTTAAACCTAGCGGCAATATATATATATATATATATATATATATATATATATATATATATATATATATATATATATATATATATATATATATATAGAGGCAGGTTCGGATGCCACCTGCGGCTAAATGTCTTTCCGTGCAATTAGTTCTCAACTTTCACTTTGTTTTGTTGCCATCGAAAGAAACTGATTTTCCGGAGCTACAAATCATGCCGGCAAATCTCAGTAGCACGTCGACCTCTGCTCTTAGCGCAAGGACCCGAGATCTCAGACCCGCAAGCACGTATTATAGTGCGAGTGCAACGTAGCGCGACGCGTTAAAGCAGGAGCGCTGAAAGAGGGTAGTTGTGTGGTCTCGCAGCGGCAGAGAAGCCACTGACCTCCTTTTCGCTTTTCGCACAAAGTTTTCTTCGACGGCTCCTAGAGGAGCCGTCCACACTAACGTCTCTAGAACCATGGCGCACAGCGTAGACTGGCCCCTATATCTGCAAAGCTTATTATTTGCAACCATCAATAAGACCGTGACCACGGCACCGCTGTAGCGAGGCGCACGTATCACTATTTATCGCTGCTATACCACGAGGGACATATAAAAGGGCGCACGAATGGAGCGCAGGATGCTCAACGAGAAGAGAACACGGTGCCAGAATGACAGCAAGTCGGATCGATGTTGTTGTTGTTTATCACGACATTCGGGGTGAGGAGGGAGCAATGCTCGATGCTGTCAATCGTTTCGGTAGCTCGAACGTGGGATAAGAAAATTAAACAGAGGAGAAAGAAAAACGAAATCCAGGCGCGAAAATGTTACCGAGGATCACGCGCCACTGCAACTTGCATCACGGCGTCTTTCTGTGAGCTGGCCCGATAACTTGCATCACACTCGCTTTCTTGCCTTGGCTTCTCTGGCTCCCGCCATGTAACGCCTTACAAATCTTGGCCGGCTATTTCGCACCTCTGAGTACGTCGTGGAAAAGCGTTGCGATAGGTCGGCTTCAAGGCGGTGACCTAGGGCAGAGAGGGAGATGCTCCAAACGGGAGGCGAAAAGTGATAGAGTGTAGTTCTTTGCGAGCGCTTTCACGTCTTGCAAATTTCTCCCGTCGCATTGACATTTAAACAGGCTAGGGGCAGAATTCGCTAAGCTTTTTGTTCGCGCAAGAACTGTTTGCCATTGGCCGTAGCTGTCGCCGACCGCTGTAGCAAATGGTCGGCGTCTGTGATACGAAACGCTCCGCCACCATGAAGGTCAGCGACACTGTCTAACGCTCTCGACGCCCCCTTGCGCACACACACAAGTAACCAAGAGAATACAAGGGAATGTAGACATCGTTGTCGCTTAATTAATAAACACCGCCCGCATGATGCGGAAGATGCGGGTTTGGCTCCCATCCGCGGCAAGTTGCCTTTACGGCCACTTTCGTTTCCCGATTTCCTTATTGGCGCACAAGCATGAAATGACCCTTTGAGCGAGAAAGCTGGCTTCTGTAGCAGCGCAACGATAACTAAATTCCCATTGGCGGCGACACCACATCATGGGTGCACCTCGACGCATGAGAACGGGCGAAAGGGAAGACCTGGCGCTGCGATAGCGCGACAGGTGAGTGCTGTTCCGTACTCCAGGGTAGCGTATCGTACTGCTGCCGAGTTGTAGCGGCGCCTGCCTATCAAAGCTCGACCGACGTTACTTATTGGGTAGCGTGGCGTTGTCGGCGGGTTGCAGACATCCGGTAGACCATGGCGACCGGGCAAGGACGAGACGATTCCTAGTGCAAAACTTGCATGGTTTATTGAAAGGTTGATGAAAGATGATGAGAAAAGAATTAAGTGATCAAAAGTACATTTCGGAGCCTACAATAGGCTCTCTACAATCGTGGGAGGGCTCTTGCTTCCGTCGACGTCACGTGACCGGCACTGAAAGCCTGCTGAAACGAGGAGGCCGTCCCGCCTCCTCGAATTTTAGACTCTTGTCCGTCTCCCTTGCGCGTTGCTGGTTCGTGGAAGTTCTCCTTTTGGCCGTTCGAGGAAAGGGTCCCTCTAAAGTCACACACACACACACACACACACACACACACACACACACACACACACACACACACACACACACACACACACACACACACACACACACACACACACACACACACACACACACACACACACACACACACACACACACACACACACACACACACACACACACACACACACACACACACACACACACACACACACACACACACACACACACACACACACACACACACACACACACACACACACACACACACACACACACACACACACACACACACACACACACACACACACACACACACACACACACACACACACACACACACACACACACACACACACACACACACACACACACACACACACACACACACACACACACACACACACACACACACACACACACACACACACACACACACACACACACACACACACACACACACACACACACACACACACACACACACACACACACACACACACACACACACACACACACACACACACACACACACACACACACACACACACACACACACACACACACACACACACACACACACACACACACACACACACACACACACACACACACACACACACACACACACACACACACACACACACACACACACACACACACACACACACACACACACACGCACACACGCACACACACACACACACACACACACACACACACACACACACACACACACACACACACTGTGGGGATGCGTGACTCTCACGCCTCCCCTGAGATCTAGTTTTCCCGCATGGCTCGTCTCCTGCAGGGCGGCTTCGCCCGCGGCGGTCGGGTGGTACAAGCGCGGTGCGAGAGATGGCGCGAGCGTCGCGCCGCTGCGGGGTTACTCGGGCGCCGGGAGACAAGGCGCTCTGTCGTTGTGGGGTTCGAGACAGGAAGCGGGACGGTCGTGCCGCACGTGCAGCGACGCTCTTGCCCGGTCGGCGCGCGGCGGGGACGACTCCCGTGCGCGCCGACCCATGCTTCTGCGAGACCGCCTCGCGTGGCCGCCTTCGAACGCGCCACGATTCGCGTGACCATACACGCGAAGGACCAGGCGTTGGGATCCAGCATGGGGCGAACATATTCGCTCGCTTCCGGTCGCGGTGAGTCAGACTTCTAGATTTGTCGCGCGCCCATCGGCATGTTTTGTGGATAGCAACTCGGCTAGCAGGCACTGATCTATGAAAGGTGCAATAAATGCCCTTGTGATTGTTTGCACTACTGTGTTGTCGTTCCTTTGTCCCAAGAGTACGGGTGTGAGAGACCCCGCCATCTGGCGCCCAACGTGGGGCTCTTGGGGCATCGGACGATAGTTTTAACAGTTTGCTTCGTTCGA